>NC_060144.1:84544277-84844277 GCF_021461385.2 Schistocerca piceifrons
AATTCATCGTCCCAGGAAGGGGAAACTTTATTGACACATTCCTGGGGTCAGATACATCACATGATCACACTGACAGAACCACAGGCACATAGACACAGGCAACAGAGCATGCACAATGTCGGCACTAGTACAGTGTATATCCACCTTTCGCAGCAATGCAGGCTGCTATTCTCCCATGGAGATGATCGTAGAGATGCTGGATGTAGTCCTGTGGAACGGCTTGCCATGCCATTTCCACCTGGCACCTCAGTTGGACCAGAGTTCGTGCTGGACGTGCAGACCGCGTGAGACGACGCTTCATCCAGTCCCAAACATGCTCAATGGGGGACAGATCCGGAGATCTTGCTGGCCAGGGTAGTTGACTTACACCTTCTAGAGCACGTTGGGTGGCACGGGATACATGCGGACGTGCATTGTCCTGTTGGAACAGCAAGTTCCCTTGCGGGTCTAGGAATGGTAGAACGATGGGTTCGATGACGGTTTGGATGTACCGTGCACTATTCAGTGTCCCCTTGACGATCTCCAGTGGTGTACGGCCAGTGTAGGAGATCGCTCCCCACACCATGATGCCGGGTGTTGGCCCTGTGTGCCTCGGTCGTATGCAGTCCTGATTGTGGCGCTCACCTGCACGGCGCCAAACACGCATACGACCATCATTGGCACCACGGCAGAAGCGACTCTCATCGCTGAAGACGACACGTCTCCATTCGTCCCTCCATTCACGCCTGTCGCGACACCACTGGAGGCGGGCTGCACGATGTTGGGGCGTGAGCGGAAGACGGCCTAACGGTGTGCGGGACCGTAGCCCAGCTTCATGGAGACGGTTGCGAATGGTCCTCGCCGATACCCCAGGAGCAACAGTGTCCCTAATTTGCTGGGAAGTGGCGGTGCGGTCCCCTACGGCACTGCGTAGGATCCTACGGTCTTGGCGTGCATCCGTGCGTCGCTGCGGTCCGGTCCCAGGTCGACGGGCACGTGCACCTTCCGCCGACCACTGGCGACAACATCGATGTACTGTGGAGACCTCACGCCCCACGTGTTGAGCAATTCGGCGGTACGTCCACCCGGCCTCCCGCATGCCCACTATACGCCCTCGCTCAAAGTCCGTCAACTGCACATACGGTTCACGTCCACGCTGTCGCGGCATGCTACCAGTGTTAAAGACTGCGATGGAGCTCCGTATGCCACGGCAAACTGGCTGACACTGACGGCGGCGGTGCACAAATGCTGCGCAGCTAGCGCCATTCGACGGCCAACACCGCGGTTCCTGGTGTGTCTGCTGTGCCGTGTGTGTGATCATTGCTTGTACAGCCCTCTCGCAGTGTCCGGAGCAAGTGTGGTGGTTCTGACACACCGGTGTCAATGTGTTCTTTTTTCCATTTCCAGGAGTGTAGTTGTCCGAGAGAACAGACACCATCTTCACACACACACACACACACACACACACATATATATATATATATATATATATATATATATATATATATATAGTTAAGGCTCACGGCGATTTGACCATCTTATGTGCGGATGCACACACATTGCCTGAACTCTTACGGGAATGGGTAAAGCCGCGAGTAATGAGTGTGGGACAATAATTTGGAAATGTGGGTCTCACGGGAGGCGTGCCAGAGATAAGTCCTTGCAGTTGCCTTATCTTCTCTGTCCTCGGTGGCTCAGATGGATAGAGCGTCTGCCATGTAAGCAGGAGATCCCGGGTTCGAGTCCCGGTCGGGGCACACATTTTCTGATGGTGAAAGACTCCCACTCATTTAACACGTCAACAAACTTTCTTGAGGCTCAGCAGCTTATCTCCACCAATCAGCATGGTTTTAAAACTTCCTGGCAGATTAAAACTGTGTGCCGGACCGAGACTCGAACTCGGGACCTTTGCCTTTCTCAGGCAAGTGCTCTATTATCTGAGCTACCCAAGCACAACTCACGCCCCGTCCTCGCAGCTTTAATTCCGCCTTCCAAACTGTGAAGTTTGAAAGATAGGAGACGAGGTACTGCCAAGGTAGGAGACGAGGTGCTGGCGGAATTAAAGCTGTCAGGACAGGGCATGAGTCACACTTGGGTAGCTCAGATGGTAGAACACTTGCCCGCGAAAGGGAAAGCTCCCGAGTTCGTGTTTAATCTGCCAGAAAGTTTCATATCAGCGCTCACTCTGCTGCAAAGTGAAACATCGCATCCCAATATGGTTTTAGGAAGCATCGCTCGTGCGAACTTAGCTTGCTCTTTTCTCACATGATATAGTGCGAACTATGGATGAAGGGTAACTGGCAGAGTCCAGATTTCTAGATTTCCGGAAAGCGTTTCACACGATGCCCCATTGCAGGATGTTAACGAAGGTACTAGCATATGGAATATGTTCACAGATATGTGAGTAGCTCGAAGAATTCTTAAATAATAGAACCCAATATCTTGTCCTCGACGGCGAGTGTTCATCGGAGACAAGGGTATCACACTGGACTCGCATTCGGAAGGACGACGGTTCAATCCCGTCTCCGGCCATCCTGATTTAGGTTTTCCGTGATTTCCCTAAATCGTATCAGGCGAATGCCGAGATGGTTCCTTTGAAAGGGCACGGCCGATTTCCTTGCGCTCCGTCTCTAATGGTTCAAATGGCTCTGAGCACTATGGGACTCAACTGCTGTGGTCATAAGTCCCCTAGAACTTAGAACTACTTAAACCTAACTAACCTAAGGACATCACACACATCCATGCCCGAGGCAGGATTCGAACCTGCGACCGTAGCGGTCGTGCGATTCCAGACTGTAGCGCCTTTAACCGCTCGGCCACTCCGGCCGGCTCGTCTCTAATGACCTCGTTGTCGACGGGACGTTAAACACTAACCACCACCACCACCACAAGGGTACCATCAGTGATGCCCCACACAAGTGTGATAGAACCGCTGTTATTCTCTATATACATAAATGTTGTTCAAAATGTTCAAATGTGTGTGAAATCTTATGGGATTTAACTGCTAAGGTCATCAGTCCCCAAGCTGACACACTACTTAAGCTAAATTATCCTAAGGACAAACACACACACCCAATCCCGAGGGAGGACTCGAACCTCCGCCGGGATCAGCCGTGCAGTCCATGACTGCAGCGCCCTAGACCGCTCGGCTAACCCCACGCGGCGCCGAAAGATTCTGCTCCCCCAAACGTACATCACGCTTAAGGACCTAGAAGATAAGACACGAGAAATTAGGGCTCATACGGAGGCGTACAGAGAGTCGTTTACCGTTCGCTCTATTTGCAAGTGGAACAGGACGAGAAATGAATGAAGATACCCTCTGCCTTGCATCTTACGGTGGCTTGCGGAGTATCTATGTAGATGTGATACATGCTACATAGCCTTAAAACGTGTTGTGTACATAGTTCCGCGTAGTCAGCGCGTACACAACTTTCCCACTAGAGGGCGCCCCGCTAAGCACAACAGCGCAGGTGCAGCGCTCGTCCGTCTCCGCACTACGAGATGGCGCTGCCCTAGAGACGGACCAAATACTGCTTCCGCCGATCCGCGTATTAATATGTAACGCAGCCAATGAGATTGCTGCTAACGTACAACCTTTTCTTCTCGCGGATCAGACTCACGCAGTGATACCTAAACGCGCGAGGTATTATAACGAGTGTACAGACCTCCAATTAGTGAGTCTGCATTAGTCTACATTAGTCTGTACCAGTCTATAGTCATATCATATTCCTGTACATAGCCATGAAGATAAATGTATAGGCACTTAAAGTATCAGAGATATCTGAGAATAAGATTAACGTACCAAGAGCTGCTATTCTAAGCGTGCAAGTGGCATTTCTATCTTCTGACCTAACGGCAGAAGATAAACACGCCACGATAAGACCACGAGACATATTGCTGACACTCGCCTACTTCGTTAGAGCGACAAGTCAAATAATCTGATGGTGTGTGTACCGAAGGTCTTACAGTACGCTCACCACAAAACGTGTATATTTATTTTGAAACACCACGTATTAACGGCGCCGCGAACCGAAAAACTTTGAGAACCACGGCCGTAGAGCACCGATTCGCCTGCGTCCGTTGCATCTGAGCTCTGGGCGGAGAAGGCACTGCGCAGAACCAGCTGCGGTTATGTCGCCACATACCTCATAGCGCGCGTCCTTTTGTGCAAAAGTTATTCGCACAAAAAAAAAGGGAACAATGAAACTGGTACGGTTGCCGCGACAGGAAACATCCCGGGCCCGAAATATTGTCAGCCGCTGGCGCCCGGCGCGGAGGTATGTGGCGGCAGGAACGCCCGCGGGCCTTTACCGCGGCTGCTGCTGTGTGCTGCGTGCAGCGGAAGTCAATTGTGCCAGACAGGCAGCGGCGGCGCCTGCAATAGCTATGGCTGGCTGGCTGGCTGGCTGGCTGGCTGGATGGATGGATGGATGGGTGGGTGGGTGGATGGATGGATGGATGCGTGGAACGACGCCCGAGACGACCCGGCGGATTCGGGGCCCCGGCTCCAACATCGGAGCGGCTGCGCTGCCAATAAAGGACGCAGCTGCCTGCCTACGACGGCGTACGCGTTGTCGGTATGTGGCGCTGCAGCGCAGCCAGTTTGCTGCTCATCGTTATCCCACCGGCGGAAGCGGCAGCATACTTCTCTGCAGCGTAATAACTCGTGCCATATAGATGCCGCATGTCAACCTAATCCATTCATCCTCTGCGTCTCAACAGTGTGAAAAACAAAAAGAGTCAGGACAAGTACGAGAAGTACTCGCGCACCGAGGGGTTCGCACAAACTCGCTTATGTATATACGTAATTCACATGCTCTTTGGAACATAATTGTATAATTTTCCACACAGTTAATTTTTATTACCGTAATAACCAATGAATACAAGAAGAAATTGCCAACAAGTGAACAATTAATTGTTTTAAGGAGGTAGTTTCGCGTTATATACTTGTTTTCACTGTCAGTGATCTACACAATATGGTCACGATGAAAAAAATTCAATCTCTTACAATCGCGTAGCACAATGCCGAGTGTTGCCTTGAACGCTGTAAGTTCAAATGGTTCAAATGGCTCTGAGCACTATGGGACTTAACATCTGAGGCCATCAGTCCCCTAGAACTTAGAACTACTTAAACCTAACTAATCTAAGGACATCACACAGATCCATGCCCGAGGCAGGATCCGAACCTGCGACCGTAGCAGTCCCGCGGTTCCGGACTGCAGCGCCTAGAACTGCACGGCCACCGCGGCCGGCAATGCTGTAAGTGATTAATACAATGCACTACATTCGTAGCAGTACCTCAGCGTACCAGTAGGAGTCTCTGTCTTGCAATAGCGTCGGTGCTTTCATGCGAAATGCACTGGGAATTCAAAACAAATTAATAAAATCATGCTTTCAGCTAGAAACCACTGGCACTCGAAAAGTTACCTATCGTGAAATAGGAATGACTTTGACCATTTAGAAAATATTTCTCATAATTACAACCAAATTTATACAGGGTGAACAGTAATAAAACTGACAAACTGCAGGGACGGTTTCCTTACCGGAAATGCAGGAAGAAAAGTCCTACGAACATGCATCCGGAAATGTATGGCTGCGAAGATAGGTGGCGCTGACGAATGACGGTTCCCCTGATCACGCGCTTTGTGTTCGACGTGTGTTGCAGGCTGTGTAATTGACGCAGCGTACTCTAAGCAGCAAAATGATCCTGTATTCGTATCGAGAACAAGTCGAGATGGTGTTTGTGTACGGCCAAGCAGATGGAAACGGCCGAGAGGCAGCACGGCCATGCCAAAGCAAGATTCCTCACAGACACCAACCACATCACACAACATTTAAAGCCTTTTGGGCGTTTGTGTGGTCATGGATCCTTTCAGACCGACGAACGTGCAGGGAGGCGGCAGACTGTGCGTACACTATATTTTGAGGACCGGGTTGTACAGGATATAGAGACGAACCCTAGTACAAGCTCCAGGCATGTGGCCCGCCATCATGGTGTAATCCATTGCATGATTATGTGTAACCGCAATGGCAACCGCAGCTATCCCCATCACCTGCAATCCCGTGGAGGCCACTTTGAACGTGTGTTGTGACTTGGATGGGACGCATCTCTGCACTGTGTTCCGGGACGATTTGAAATTGGCTAATGGAAAATTGGATCTGGGAGTCGAAGTAAGCATTGTAAGTGTCGTGGTTAAATCCAGACCTTTCTTGAGTTAATCATGGAAAGCGGCCGTATGTCAATATTGATAGTCATACCTCCGACGCATCGAAATGTTACGTTTGCTTCTATTACAAAACATGCTGTCTATTACTTAACAAAGTGAAAATTACCTTGGGTCTGTAAGATTAAGGTTCAACCTCGCATTACGTTGCCATTACTGACAAAGCACAAGCTCGGATTGTGGAAGGAATTCGGCCATATCCTGTACGATAGAACGATCCCCGAATTTGCCCAGTGCTTCACCACTACGTATCCTCGACCAGCTGGAACAGTATTGTGCCTATCGAATACTTCTAGTGGGTGGGCAAAATACAGTAAAACTGGTCTGGACAATATTTCGTGCTGCCTAAGATAGGCACTCCAACTTATGTCATCTGCCACGACTGCGGATAAGGTAAGTTTGGTTGCCTATCTTAAGGTGCATTAAAGATTTTTCCGGACCAATTTTATTTTGCGTACCCCGTATAGTTGTGCCACGTAATGCCTTCGGATGACGGCGATATTGGATTTAATTCAGTTTCTTCACAATTCTGAAGATAATTTTGTCGTTTCGAATTCCTCCTTTTGTTAATCTGTCTGCAGCGCTGTGAAACTGAATTTTTACGTTAATCTGGATTTTGGCAGTGTCTTCTGTATCTCATACAGGCAATTGAGGTTTCAAAAACACAGAATTCCTTACAATTTTTTTTTAATTCGGAATATTTTTTTCTAATTTCTTGAACTTCTTTTCGATTCATCAACCTCTGAAGAGTACGTTTGCTCTTAACAAAATTTTGAAGAGTTTTATCACGTTTGTATTCGATTCTATCAGAAAAAACTCTCTAATTTCCTTTTTTCAGTTCTAAATGTGATGCTACGTTGTGCTTATCCGAAGACTGAACGTTTTAACCGTCGAAGCTGGGAAATTCAGGTGTGTGTGTTTCCAAAACCTTTCGAGGATTCATATTTTCGTCTATTAGTAAAAATTATTTCGACAAAAGTGCAACGTCATAGAGCTTCTAGCTTAAGTTTTTATTCTTTATTCATGAGTTAGATTCCTGTTTAAACGAGAAATGTCATTAGTAGCGAAGGAACTGCTCGGTTTCGTCACAAAGAAGGAAAAACTTGCAGTGCTATTGTTGAATAAATTATATGAACAACTGCCATAATTGACTAGGAAATCCGAAAGAAACTTAAATAACCGTCTCTGGTACTAACGAATGGCAGCGTCGTTGTTGAATAACTCAGTGGAAGATTTAAATTTTACCCTATCCTCCGTCAGCAAATACCCTGTTTCGTTGAATTTCACATAAGATTCCTTCTTGTTAGTTACTTTCTGTGTCGATTTCTGGGTCACTAAAGTGAAATTGATCACTGAAAGAAAGCATTGTGTCACTATTATTTGGACAGACAGCTCGCACAATGTAAATAGGTTACATCTATCTGGGAATGATGTTACGACTGGAAAGCTAAAGTCATTGACTGTGTGGCTGGTCCCGGCGGAGGTTCGAGTCCTCCCTCGGGCATGGATGTGTGTGTTTGTCCTTAGGATAATTTAGGTTAAGTAGTGTGTAAGCTTAGGTATTGATGACCTTAGCAGTTAAGTCCCATAAGATTTCACACACATTTGAACATTTGAACACTTTGGAAAGCTAAACTCAAACTTACCTAGTCAATTCTGAAATATTCTTTCGACGAACACCATTAACGTTCGCGTTACTATCATATTAGGGTAACTGATGAGGAGCAAATGGTGGTCGGCGCAAATGAGAAAGGAATACTACAAATAGAATTATCTAGACTATACACCGACTACTTGTGATCTGTTCGTCTTAATACTGAGAATAAACATTTGCGCTGTGTTATCTGGCCTTTCTTGCCACTTCAGACCGATCCAGGTAATACATTCGATTAGCATTCGACGGTTCAAATCTCCGTCTTTGCATTCAGATTTAGGTTTTTCGTTTTTCGCCTAATCTGCTTCGGGTGAATACCGAGATGATTCTCTTCAAAAGGACACCGCCGATTCACACTCCCGTATTTACATTTTCTAAGTTTGTGTTACGTCAACAGCGGCGTGGGCGTCGACGGGACGTTAATCTCTAATCTGCATTCCTTCTTTTTTCTACAGTTGAAATACCATTAAATCCTACCGTAAATAAGAAAATGAAACATATTTGCGTTCCTCCTAATATAAAAATGTCGAGTGATAGTATTTACACGTTAAGCTTGTCCTTTTAAGTCCTCGGTCCCGCCACCTCCACACACACACACACACACACACACACACACACAAATTCCTTTCAGCCAGTTGTGTGTAGTGATTTCCAGCAGGATAGTTAACACTATGTACTCGCACTGCGTTTCTACTTTTCACGTGAGAGCGACGTTAACCGGATTGACAAAGCGGGTGTACAGAGTCCACGCCAGCAAGTTACGGTCCTCGCGCGACGAGCTAATTACACAGCTGTTTGCAAGACCCTCGTCAGTGTTTGAGTTTGGTAATGAAGTTGACTCATTTTGAGGACACACAGATCCCAACAGAAAAGGAAGGCGCCCTCAACTCAGCCAGTGTCTGAAGCTATTAGTAAGAGCAGTTTATCCACTTGGTTTGGACATCATTAGCAAAGATTTTGCCTCAGTTACCATCCCTCTACCGTTATGTATGAATTTGCTTGTGAGACAGAAACCGTTTTTTTCTGTCAAGTACATTCGCGTAAAACAAGTTTTACTGCACATTATAACGTCTGCTTCTTTTATTTTCAAAAAATGGCAGGTAAAGAGCGGCAATCAGTCGTTGTTTCCGTTCTAACTTTATAAGAGGAAATTCAAATTTCGGTTGAAAATAGCGATTATCAATGCTAAAAATACAAGAAGAGCATAGTCAAAGCATAGTATAAGAAAACTGCAACTAGTGATGTGACCTATATCGCATTAAATTACGTACCAGTATTTCAGAGTTGTTATACATACTCTAGTACGTCTATACCAGTTGTTCAGGCTCTTGTCACAGTTCATTAAAGACTACCGTGTAATGAAGGCAGGCTTTGCAGAGAACACATCGGTTGGCTGTGTTGGGACCTCTATATGAACTACGTAGTATATAACCTTCCTAGTAAAGCAATTATGGCCTCTAATTAAGTTTAGAAGTTGCCTCGGAATAAAATAAAATACGGGTAAGATTACTGACATTGCTGCACTGACTTACTGCCACATTTAACAGCTAACATTAGAAGATATAAAAAAGCCAGAGTCACTCATTGTGAGCTAATTATTATAATTTTCTTTTTAATCTTTAAAAACGTAGTTAAAATCAGTTTCATAAAATTTAGAAGTAGCTGGGAGGCATATGATGTAAGCTGTTACTATTGAAACTGAATGTTTTTTCTTATATACACTCATGCTCATAAATTAAGGATAATGCTGATACATTGTGAAACACTGCTCTGGTGGGCGGTTTGCGGGTTTAAATCAGCTGGGGTATGACCATGCGATGCATCTGACCTGCAGTCGTCGCAGGTTGGCGCTGGCAGCATACCATATGCCCAGAGGTGTGATGGTGCATGTCAGAGGACAGTGCAGCGAGTAAGTATACAGACGTTTTCAGACGTGTTAATGGTGACTGTGTGTTGAAAATTGCTCACAGTAAACATATCGATGACGTTATGAGGGGTAGAATACTAGGGCGACTGGAGGCTGGTCAAACACAGCAGGTCGTAGCACGGGCTCTCCGTGTGCTACAAAGTGTGATCTCAAGATTATGGCAACCATTCCAGCAGACAGGAAACATGTCCAGGCGCGACAGTACGGGATGTCCACAGTGTACAAGACCACAAGAAGACCGATATCTCACCATCAGTCCCCGCAGACGGCCACGGAGTAATGCATATAGCTTTGCTTGGGACCTCACCGCAGCCACTGGAACAGTTGTCTCAGACACACAGTCTACTGACTACTGAACAGACATGGTTTACTCGCCCGGAGACCTTCAAGGTGCATTCCACTGGCACCTGGCCACAGTAGAGCCCGTAAAGCCTGGTGTGAGGAACAGAGTACATGTTCATTTGAACAGTGGTCCCAGGTTATCATAGCGTGTAAGCTTTCACGGCCGGCGTCTTCATTAATTAAAACTTCCGGGCTGAATTGCCGTGGTCCATATATAAAACTTCTTCTCCTTCCTGACGTTTCACTGCCGGCTGCGGGCAACATCTTCTGAGGTGAGTCGGCGACTGGCTGCTAGGCGCTGGTGGTCCCGCTTATACAGAGCGCTTAGATGGCGCCACCACTCATCACGTGCTTTCGACTTTAAAACTATCTCTGGCTAAAGTCGAAAGCATGTGACGAGTGGTGGCGCCATCTAAGCGCTCTGTATAAGCGGGACCACCAGCGCCTAGCAGCCAGTCGCCGACTCACCTCAGAAGATGTTGCCCGCAGCCGGCAGCGAAACGTCAGGAAGGAGAAGAAGTTTTATATATGGACCACGGCAATTCAGCCCGGAAGTTTTAATTAATGGTCCCAGGTTATGTTCACGGACGAGTCCTGGTATAGCCTGAACAGTGATTCTCGCCGGGTTTTCATCTGGCGTGAACCAGGAACCAGATACCAACCACTTAATGTCCTTGAAAGGGACCTGTATGGAGGTCGTGGTTTGATGGTGTGGGGTAGGATTACGATTGGTACACTACACCCCTGCATGTCTTTGACAGAGGAACTGTAACAGGTCAGGTCTATCGGGACGTCATTTTGCACCAGTATGCCTTTTCAGGGGTGAAGTAGGTCCCACCTTGCTCCTGATGGATGATAACGCACGGCCCCATCGAGCTGCCATCGTGGAGGGGTACCTTAGAAGATATCAGGCGAATGGAGTGGCCTGCCTGTTCTCCAGACCTAAACCCCATCGAGCACGTCTGGGATGCTCTCGGTCGACGTACCGCTGCACGTCTTCAAACCCCTAGGACACTTCAGGAGCTCCGACAGTCACGGGTGCAAGAATGGGAGGCTATACCCCAGCAGCTGCTCGACTACCTGATCCAGAGTATGCCAACCCGTTGTGCGGCCTGTGTACATGTGCATGGTGATCATATCCCATATTGATGTCGGGGTACATGCGCAGGAAACAGTGGCGTTTAGTAGCACATGTGTTTCGGAACGGTTTTCTCAACTTATCACCAATACCTTTGACTTACAGATCTGTGTCGTGTGTTTTCCCTATGTGCCTATGCTATTAGCGCCAGTTTTGTGTAGTGCCACGTTGTGTGGCACCACAATCTGCAGTTATCCTCAATTTATGAGCATGAGTGTACTTTATCGTCGTGACGAAGTATGTGACTCATATTACGTATTAAATAGTTCATGGATGGCGCCAGATATCACCAAGCTAGATGATTGGGGTGGTTTGACATTCCGCAACGGATGTAGAGAGTAATGATTCTCTGTGTCACTTCATATAGATTTTTAATTATAAGTACAATAAGATAAGATACTGAATTGCTGTTATTAACAATGTACAAGTATGTAAACCAACATAACATGGAGAAAGTTACGTACCTTAAGTATTATAACCGTAGTACTCGTACTGTAAAGCGTCAATGGTTGCTACATAATGACGAGAAGTCGGGACCTGTTTCGTACCCGTTGAATCGTATTTTGCGCTGCTTTCATGTTAGCAGTTTCCAAATAATTCCTAAAAAAGCGCATTTTTCATAATGACTTCATCATTAATAAGGTTGCAGCTAACATTTTTCTGATGACGAAAGCTGTCCAACTCTTGTATGAGGTCGAGGAACCTGCCCTTCTCACCCTTACGCAGCGACATCACAGCAGTCTTCAAAGTCGGCAACCGATGTCTTGTTGTAAGTAAATTAGCAGTCATACTCGATCTTTCCGTGGCAGCCTTTCTTTTCGACGAAATGTGTTCCACAAACTTAATTTCCACTCTCCTCCCAGATTTGCCAGCCTAAAAGACCCCACTGTCTGAGCAGTCAGTTTTATGAACTCCAGGAGCATGGAATAAATTTTTTACGTCTACCGTATTTTCCTCAAGACGTATTATCAGTGTACCATGGCGTAGTGGTAAATGCACTGCGATCGCATTCCTTGGGTCCTACAAGTAACTCCCAGTTACTCATGCGAACACAAATGATTCCTTCAACCACTGCACAGCGATTATTCACTTGCTTACCTTCCTGAATACCAGTTGGCTCCGTGCCCAACGACCACTGCATCATGAGCTTTGTTTATGTTTCTTTCTTCGTCCTCACTTTTTCACGCCTCTCGGGGCGGCCAATGATGAGTTGCCTGGGGCGCACTTAGCCCTGACCAACGAGGACTGCTAGACTCTTTGGTTCCGTATGGCAACTCAGTCTCCCTAAATAACTAGCGCCTTGGAGAACAGAGTGGTTACTAACGTGGACGTGGATTACTTATGAATGTGTTGGCCTTCCCCAAAACACCAATTTAATTGAAAATACATATCTAGAAAAAGAAAGCACACTAGAAAACTGTCGTAATTTCGAATTACATTCATTGTATTCCCGTCCCCGCCCCCCCCCCCCCCAAAAAAAAAACTAAGCATGTAATGTTTTGTATATTAAAGGAAGGAATTATGGCTGCCCTTAAAAAACGGACGACATAATACGTATTTTAGCAGAGAGGTTCGCGTAGTGTAAACAGCTACATCGTAGGTAATGCTCTTCATAAATCGACTAGCGAAAAAAAAAAATGTCGTTCAGCGGACCTCTCCCCTTTCACAAAAAGCTATCTTTTTCATGAATATGAGTGTAGATACAGTATTCCTTAACAACGTAACGTATGACAGTGAATATATGGGAAGTACGCCTTTGTAGGAGGCTGGGTATGATATAATGTCGGACGGAGTCTGTCGAGATGGGGAAAAAAAGCGACCCGGCCTCGTAAACGTCGGAACGAATAGCGTGCCGTTCTTTTCGCCACGTTGGAAGAGGTTAGTATCGTCATCGTATCTCTTAAAGATTTCGTGCCGTACGTTTTGAGCTTCCGGAACCTAGTCACATAAAGATGCTGCTTTGCATTGTTGTTCTCTGTGAATTCAGAGTTCTTGCACATCACACGTGAAATTTTACAAATCAATTTTTTCATGTCTCTTATTTTTCAGTAGGGTAAATTACGTCCCATACATAGAAACGACGTCCATTCAAGAACTCCTAGACCATATTGTGATAGCACTGATAACAGATGAAAACTCCGCCCTCGATACTATTTCTTCTTGAAATAGGAGTGAAAAAATCATTGGATGATCAATATCGTTCAGGGTATGCTCTGAAACTGTTACATTCTTTTTGGCAGTGTTTAATGACTCGTGTCCGCTGCTCATAGTCTCGTGGTAGCGTTCTCACTTCCTGAGCATGGGGTCCCGGGTTCGATTCCCGGCGGGGTCAGGGATTTTCCCTGCCTCGAGATGACTGGGTGTTGTAGTGTCGTCTTCATCATCATCGTTCATCCCCATTACGGTCGGAGGAAGGCAATGGCAAACCACCTCCGCTAGGACCTTGTCTAGTGCGGCGGTGCGTGTCTCCCGCATCGTTCCCCTACGCTCTGTTACGGAGTATGGGACTTCATCATCATCATCATGATGCGTATTGTGTGTGTTATCGAAGGGTTCTTTTGGAATCGATCAACCAACCTGCTCTACACGTGTGTGCATATCAGATATGTCTCCAGTTGTGTCCTATTTACTTGAGGCACGGAAAATATGTCCGAGGCGCCAGAAATTCTACGGAAAACTTCTTTCCTCCAAGCAGTCATAACGTTCTAGATAATAATATGATCTGGAGCCATACAACACTGGTCTGTCATTCTACGCGTGGGTCTGCTCGCTCTCTGTAAACGAGGGAGGCCTGCGCTCTTTTGCATGTAAACAGGACTGTCTGCTGTGAAAGGAACTGTCGATTAACGGAAACTTGGAAGGGGAGAATTCCGGAGCGTGTTAAGTGCAAATTCCCGTGCGAATGACATCGTGGCGTGGTCTGTTCTTCCCTTTCAGTAATTTCAATTGTTTTTCAAAATCAGGAATGCTTATTTGTGTATCACCCATTCGTGACTTCGTATGGCTGTCAAACGTAGGTACGATAACAGGACGCTAATGCGTGAAAGAGTTTTGAAATGCGCGATTTAATATTTTGAATTCCTCTCTGTTTTGTAGACTTGCCCACGAGAGACTAGAGGGAAGGTGTCAATATGTTCATTGACATTTCGTAAGAACAGAAGTTTCAGAGTGCGGAAATGTGTAGACTTCCCCCTTTGGCTTCTTACAATTTGGCAAGTAGCGATTAAGTTTTACGTGACTCTTTCTCCACATTCTCTTTCCCGAGGAGAGGGTAAGGGTTTCCTTTTCCGCAACTTTCTCCAAATGTTGTTATTAACCAAACCAAGGCGGGTCTTTGCTGTCTTCCATCAGCTTCTTGGTACGTATTTGTCTACACAGTGCAATGTATGGTGGTTTGTGCGCCTTGACCACAACTCTTCGGCGTTCGTCAGATTCTAAAGGTTAAAAACGGTGTTAATGACTATCAGTTCTACGAAACACACTCTCTTCTTATTAATCGAACATATAACAGCGTAATATTTCTTTCACGACGCTTTCGAAAAATTGTGTCTTTTTGTAGCCGAAAGGTCTAGAATACTTCTCTCATCTGTGGACTGCAGACTAATCATTACGGCAGTCGTTTTGAACCCGTTTGTTTTTTCCGCCGGTAATGTGTGTGTAGTTTTCCCAGATGATGAAGGGCAAGTACCTACTTAATGTACGGTAAAGGTCTTTCCGTGCTATCGGATTCAGGACGTCTTTTAACGACTCTGTCATTGGCTGAGTGAATTTGGAGTCTAGGGATTGTGCGTGTGTATTGTGTATTGGACTGGGGATCTAGAATCGATGGAGAGGTTTCAGTGGTTCACAAACCCACAACAGACCACAGCAGTCCACCCACCTCACCGCCGCCCCACACCGAACCCAGGGTTATTGTGTTATTGTGCGGTTCGGCTTCCAGTGGAGCTCCCGGGAACGTCTCATACTAGACGAGTGTAACCGCAAAGTTTGCGTGGTAGAGTAATGATGGTGTACGCGTACGTGGAGACAGTGTTTGCGCAGCAATCGCCGACATGGTGTAACGGAGACGGAATAAGGGGAAGCAGCCCGCATTTGCCGAGGCAGATGGAAAACCGCCTTCACCCACACACAGGCTGGCCGGCAGACCGGACCTCGCCACTAATCCGCCGGGCGGATTCGTGCCGGGGACCGTCACGCCTAACCTCTCGGGAAGCAGCGCGTTAGACCGCGCGGCTAGCCGGGCGGGCTGAGTCTAGGGTTACTAATCTAAATCCACCACCGCCACTACCGACCCTTACTCCTGTCCACGTGAGGTCAGTCGGTCTCATGTGGAAAAACAGACTCATGGAACCCTTCCCGATTTCAAACTCGTCACTTCCAGTTTGGACTTCCGGGTCACCGCTCCAGCAGCCGAGAGTTTAAATTCTTGTGTGGCCACGCATATTTAAGTTTGCTCTGGTATTCCCTAAAACCTGTTAACGTAAATGCTGACATAGTTCCTTCCCTATCCTCCATATCACGTGCCCGTTACTCGTTTACAAGTGTCCCATTGTCGTCAGTACAATAAACCTAATATTCCTTTCTTTCTCCAGACTTTCGAGTCCAACCAATCAAGTTCAGGTACCCTGACTCAACCTGAGTAACATTGGGTCCAGTGGATCACAACCGCTTGAGCACTCATTTCACAAGCGACTGTCTGCGCGTCCTTGTCGCACAGGGAACTCCGGTGATGTTGGCGCCACTGCTTGTTACCTGTTGGCGAGTCGGTCACGGTAGTTGCAGTGCGTTTAGCACTGCTTATCCTCGTTATTCGGCCGATATTAACCGGTGCAGTCACGTCACGTTAACTGGTGCAGTCACGTCACGCTTTTAGATCCTCGTGCCCTCCAAAAGTGTCGACACCTGTAAACAAATCCGGTGTGGTCGGCGAGACGGACAGAGGTAACGTGGTTCGGTGGCGCATTATTTGTGTGGATACCGAAACTAGAGTTTCCCATTCATCTTCTTACGGCGGGTCCTCGCTCGATCATTACCGGAAATTGTACCGTATATCAGTAACTTCTCCGTTTGCCGTAATCTGGCAGTCCAGTGATCAGTGCCCATAATATTAACCTGTAATGTTAACATAAAGATGTCTCGTTTCGAAATCTTGATCGTCTTGAACAGTTACGAATGTCCGAATTTTCTGGGAAACCCCATTTCAAACTTCCTGGCAGTTTAAAACTGTGTGCCCGACCGAGACTCGAACTCGGGACCTTTGCCTTTCGCGGGTAAGTGCTCTACCATCTGAGCTACCGAAGCACGACTCACCACCGGTCCTCACAGATGGTAGAGCACTTGCCCGCGAAAGGCAAAGGTCCCGAATTCGAGTCTCGGTCGGGCACACAGTTTTAATCTGCCAGGAAGTTTCATATCAGCGCACACTCCGCTGCAGAGAGAAAATCTCATTCTGGAAACATCCCACAGGCTGTGGCTAAGCCATGTCTCCGCAGTATCCTTTCTTTTAGGAGTGCTAGTTCTGCAAGGTTCGCAGGAGAGCTTCTGTAAAGTTTGGAAGGTAGGAGACGAGATACTGGCAGAAGTAAAGCTGTGAGGGCCGGGCGTGAGTCGTGCTTCGGTAGCTCAGATGGTAGAGCACTTGCCCGCGAAAGGCAAAGGTCCCGAGTTCGAGTCTCGGTCGGGCACACAGTTTTAATCTGCCAGGAAGTTTCATATCAGCGCACACTCCGCTGCAGAGTGAAAATCTCATTCTGGAAACCCCATTTATTCGACAAGTGGCATTAAACGAGCAAATCAATAAGTTAACCCCGTGGATATAAGCGCTAGTTCAGTGAAGATCAATGGAAGCTGTCATATTTGAAAGTAAGTAATAAGCGGAATCGCAACTCGATCCATCGGTTGTACGATTACCACTCGCAGAGAGGTGTAACTGTTACACTGAAACCTAACTATTACCTCGAGGTACGTAAGCTTGCCACCTGATCGACCAGGAGTCTTCTAGACATTCGCCACATGTCGACAATCACAAACAAAACAATGGTCCTTCAGTAATCAGGTATGGCAACGGCCTGATATCGTTGCAACCAAGCTCCAATCTCGATGTACACGCTGATCTTCCTCATGTTGCGTTGCTCAACTACTCCATGTACAACGATAGAAAAAAAATCACAAGACCAAAAAATAATTCATGTAGAATAATAAAATTTCGAGAATACATTTGGCTACGTAACCTATTTAAGTGGTTAACACTGCAATGTCACAGGATCATGGAAGCCTGAGATGTGAAATGCTGGCGCCGGCCGCTGTGGCCGAGTGGTTCTAGGCGCTTCAGTCTGGAACCGCGCGACCGCTATGGTCGCAGGTTCGAATCCTGCCTCGGGCATGGACGTGTTTGATGTCCTTAGGTTAGTTAGGTTTAAGTAGTTCTAAGTTCTAGGGGACTGATGACCTCAGATGTTAAGTCCCATGGTGCTCAGAGCCTTTTGAAATGCTGGAACATTAATAACAGGTGTAACCGCCAGAATGTTGAATGCAAGCGCGAAAAACGGACATGCACTGTGTTGCACAGGTATCGGATGTCAGTTTGTGGATGGAGTTCCAAGCCTGTTGCACTTGGTGGACTAATACAGGGGCGGTTAATGCTGGAGTTATCGTCCAATGATGTCCCAAACATGCTTGATTGGAGACAAGACTGGTGATTGAGCAGGCCAAGGCAACATGAAGACACACCATAGACCATGTAGGCTTACAATAACTGTACCTGTGCGAGCGCTATCCTGTTGCAAAACAACCCCTGGAATGCTGTTCGTGAATGGCAGCACAACAGGTCGAATCACCAGACTGACGCACAAATTTGCAGTCAGAGTGCGTGGAATAGCCACAAGAGTGTTCCTGCTGTCATACGACATCGCACCCCAGACCATAGCTCGAGGTATAGGTCCAGTGTGTCTAGCACGAAGATAGGTTTGTTGCAGGCCCTAAACTGGCCTTCTTCTAACGAACACACGGCCATCATCGGCATCGAGACAGAACCAGCTTTCATCAGAAAATGCAACAGACCTCCACCGTGACCACAAATGAGAACTCATTTCACAAGCGACTCTCTGCGCGTCCTTGCCGCACAGGGAACTCCGGTGATGGCGCCGCTGCTTGTTACCTGTTGGCGAGTCGGTCACGGTGGTTGCAGTGCGTTTAGCACCGCTTAGCCTTGTTATTCGGGCAGTGGTCTGGGGTCAGAGGAATGCACGTTAAAGGGCGTCTGGCTCAGAGCAGTCCTCGAAGTAACCGATTTGTAGCAGCTCTATTTGTTTCACTAAGGTGCCAACTACTGCACAAATTGCTGACGCAGATGCACTACGATGTGCAGGGTCTAATGCCGAATACGATAGTCTTCCCTCTAAGTAGCGCCACTTGGGCGGAAGCCTGATTGTTCTTCCGACCGTTTATTTTCGTGACAACGGCCGCCACTAATCGTGTACAGTGGCTACGTTCCTACCAAGTTTTGCTCTGATATCCCAAACGGAACATCCAGCTTCTCGTAGCCCTATTACACGACCTCATTCAAACTCAGCGATATGCTGATAATGACATCTTAGTCGCCACAAAGGCATTCACCACCTCCAATCTCAAAGGTAAATAACGCTCACGACTGCTGTAGCGAGTATACAGGGTGGTCCATTGATGGCCGGGCCAAATAACTCACGAAATAAGCGTCAAACGAAAAAACTACAAAGAACGAAACTTGTCTAGCTTGAAGGGGGAAACCAGATGGCGCTATGGTTGGCCCGCCAGACGGCGCTGCCATAGGTCAAACAGATATCAACTGCGTTTCTTTAAAATAGGAACCCCCATTTTTATTACATATTCGTGTAGTACGTAATGAAATGTGAATGTTTTAGTTGGACCACGTTTTTCGCTTTGTGATAGATGGCGCTGTAATAGTCACAAACATATGGCTCACAATTTTGTACGAATAGTTGGTAACAGGTAGGTTTTTTATATTAAAATACAGAACGTAGCTACGTTTGAACATTTTATTTCGGTTGTTCCAATGTGATACATGTACCTTTGTGAAATTATCATTTCTGAGAACGCATGCTGTTACAGCTTGATTTCGTGTAAATACAACATTAAAGCAATAAATGCTCAAAATGATGTCCATCAACCTCAATGCGTTTGGCAATACGTGTAACGACATTCCTCTCAACAGCGAGTAGTTCGCCTTCCGTAATGTTCGCACATGCATTAACAATGTGCTGACGCATGTTGTCAGGCGTTGTCAGTGGACCACGATATCAAATATCCTACAACGTTCCCCACAGAAGGAAATCCGGGCACGTCAGATCCGGTGAACGTGCGGGCCATGGTGCTTCGACGACGAATCCACCTGTCATGAAATATGCTATTCAATACCGCTTCAACCGCACGCGAGCTGTGTGCCGGACATCCATCATGTTGGAAGTACATCGCTATTCTGTCATGCAGTGAAACATCTTGTAGTAACATCGGTAGAACATTACGTAGGAAATCAGCATACATTGCACCATTTAGATTGCCATCGATAAAATGGGAGCCAATTATCCTTCCTGCCATAATGCCGCGCCATACATTAACCTGCCAAGGTCGCTGATGTTCGACTTGTCGGAGCCATCGTGGATTTTCCGTTGCCCAATAGTGCATGTTATGTCGGTTTACGTTACCGCTGTTAGTGAATGAGGCTTCATCGCTAAATAGGACGATTGCAAAACATCTGTCAACGTCCCGTAATTTCTCTTGTGTCCAGTGGCAGAACAGTACACGACGTTCAAAGTCGTCGCCATGCAATGCCTTGTGCATAAAAATATGGTACGGGTGCAATCGATGTTGATGTAGCATTCTCAACACCGACGTTTTTGAGATTCTCGATTCTCGCGCAATTTGTGTGCTACTGATGTGCGGATTATTCGCGACAGCAGCTAAAACAGCTGCTTGGGCATCATCTTTTGTTGCAGGTCGTGGTTGATGTTTCACATGTGGCTGAACACTTCCTGTTTCCTTAAATAACTTAACTATGTGGTGAACGGTCCGCACACTTGTATTATGTCGTCCAGGATACCAAGCAGCATACAAAGCACACGCCCGTTGGGCATTTTGATTACAATAGCCTTACATCAACATGATATCGACCTTTTGCGCAATTGGTAAACTGTCCATTTTAACACGGGTAATGTATCACGAAGCAAATACCGTCCTCACTGGCGGAATGTTACGTATTACCACGTACTTATACGTTTGTGACTATTACAGCGCCATCCATCACAAAGCGAAAAAAGTGGTCCAACTAAAACATTCATATTTATTTACATACTATACGAATATGTAACAAAAAATGGGGGTTCATATTTAAAAAACGCAGTTGACCTATGGCAGCGCCATCTAGCGGGCCAACCATAGCGCCTTCAAGCTGGACAAGTCTGATTCTTTTTTCGTGAGATATTTGGCCCGGTCACTATCAATGGACCACCCTGTATAAAGCAAATCTGATTTGCATCCTAATAGTGGCGCTGCTAGGGCCTCTCTTATGTGTCTGACGCTAAGTCTGAGTAGACATTATCTTTCAGATATAGAAACACGCCTACCAACTTTTGTTTATATCGCTCAGCTCCTCCTTGGTGTTGCGATTTTTTTCCGTCAGTATATTACTCGGCACGTTTCTACTGCGAGCTTCAGTAGCGTCGCCTGGTTATTCGTGTACAGGAAGCTTTGGTCTGGCTCACGCCGTCGTGAAACGGAGCCCTGGGTTATATTCCCCCTCCGCCCATCACTTCGGAATTATAACGTTTCTGCGTTTCTGTCGGTCACGGCGCCCCAGCCGCTGCGATGCTTGAGGTACTTTACGACCCACAGCTATAGTTTCACTTCCAAGACACTCCCCCGCATGTTTTCTGATGTCCTCTAACCAAGTTCCAGTGTCCCTGTCTTTTATTATCTCTTGTAATCCAGCAGAGAACTTCTGCGGTTTATCCACCAGTCTTCCGCCTGACATCACACTCCTCCCACTTCGTTTTCATTTTCATTACAGTCTTAATCAAGTCTTCCATTCCACTGTAACCTGATCACTTTGAGAGCCTTCTTTTCTCTCATATACATTCCCAGTATGCACATCTTCATTGCACCCTGACAAACCTTTAATTCTTTAATGGTTTTCGTGCTTAAAGTCCGTAGCCCACTGCTTTAAGACAAAACTACATACACGGACTGGTTGCAAGATTACGTTCTAAACACAGCCAAAGCTTCATTTTGAAAACTCTGTTTAATACACGGTAAAAAACTCCACGTCATTTTCACTCTTTTCTTTGTGTCATTTCGTATCATTCCAACCGCTGCTATCAAATGCCGTAATTACGAAACCTAATCAACTGCTTCTATAATTTCGTGGTTCATCTGCACAATTTGTACATGTAGAACGTACCTTATTTCAGTCTTTTTTTAAATCTCCGTATTGACCAACTAGCAACTTATAACAACTTCAATACCTCTTCTTTCTTTGTATTTTGCTTTTTTTCGAGTACTCCTTCATCTTCTGCCTCTGTTGTCTTTTCCTTTCTTCTGTCCATGTTCTTCCCCATTTCTTATTTCTTCTGCTGTCAAAGTCTTCTAAATTTAGTTTTTTTTTATTCTTAAAAAGGTTTATTCCCGTTATTCTCTATTCCTCGATGTTGTGTCTCATTTTTTCTTTTCTGGTTTCTGTCATCCATGCGATTTATTGTTCCAGGAGTATTTGTTTCAGCATTCTGTACTTATTCTTTCGATAGAGGTGTCGAAAGAAGGTTAATCTTCGCTTTGCTATCATTTCTAATATAGTCTCTATATTTTCGTAGATCTCCTCGTTGTTTCTCATTTTGCAATGATATGTTAGTCGTATCGTACCTGTTATTTTTACAATAATCTGTCTTTGACGTATGTGTCATTCTCTCCAGCTTGTTGTTCATCGCTAAGCATTCACATGACTACAAACAGTTGTGGTCTTATACTGTGGTGTAATGTATTAGTTTTGTTATTCTAGATGTACGTTTTTTGTCGTAGATTTATTTTTCAAGCAGTATGCTCTTACCAATTTATTAACTTTCGCATCTAGTGCAAATTCTTGTAATCTATTCTGGTTTATAGTTTCTCCCAGATATTCAAATTTACTAATTCGCTCTATTTTACCTTTAGAGTTTCTGTGTACTTTGGTGCAATTTTTATGCTTGTCATTTATTTAGTTTTTTCTGTTGACCTTTTGAGACCACTTCTAGTCCCTACTTTTCCAGAACATTCGTTTCTGTAACTGTTTCTCTAAAATATTTCAAAATCGCCTGCAAAAGCCAGGCAGTGTACCATAATTCCAGTGTAGCCTGATTACAATTATTTTGAAGGCTACTGTTACATTTACTCTTCAGCTAGTTGAATTTCATCTCTCTTAGTGGTGGTAAATAGTGTATTGTCATCAGCAAAGCAAAGGCTGTTTTGTATATTCCATCGATACGCAGTTCTTCCTCTCTTGTCCATTTTCGACACCTGAATAAATTGCTCTACAGGAGCTGAAAGTAGCTTTGGTGATATCGTATCTCCTTCCTCCGTTTTCTTACAATTCTCGATTTCCTTCTATTCTGTTGAACTCTAATTCAAGCTGTAACATACATTAATAGATTGTTCAGTATGCTAACGGAGGTTGATTCGATGCCTTGTCTTTAAAGGGCTGTTACTACGTCGATGAAACTGAGTGGATAAGTTTCTTAAAACCTATAAATAATGTGAAAACTGTTGATCCTCATTCCTTCCTTTCCACAACTTTCCTCCACACCTTTTAATGTTTGTTAATTGGTTCAAATGGCTGTGAGCAATATGAGACTTAACATCTGAGGCCATCAGTCCCCTAGAACTTAGAACTACTTAAACCTAACTAACCTAACGACATCACACACGTCCATGCCCGAGACAGGATTCGAACCTGCGATCGTAGCGGTCGCGCGGTTCCAAACTGAAGCGTCTAGAAACGCTCGGCCACACGGCGGCCGCCGTTTATTAATTAGGGTGTTTCTGTACAGTTGGTGGGATAGTGAATATCTCGCGCGCTATTGAGAGGAATCTGATAGGTGTATAGCTTATGCCTCACGTGTCTCATGCGAAATAAAAAAAGTATTTTCCACGTGTGTGTGTGTGTGTGTGTGTGTGTGTGTGTGTGTGTGTGTGTATGTGTATGTGTGTGTGTGTGGAGAGAGAGAGAGAGAGAGAGAGAGAGAGAGAGAGAGAGAGAGAGAGAGTTATCTTTCATTAAGGGCAGCGTTTTACCTATAACAAGATTAGTCAACAGTAATACGTACCAAATAGCACGTATTCCACTGTGATGCACGAGGGATTTCAAAAAGTAAGCTACACATTGTAGCAAGACAAGTAATTTTTGTTGAATGCTGCACTCCACATCAGTGACTCAGATACATGACACTATTTGCAACGTAGTCGCGAAATCACTGTAAGCAACGGTCGAAATGTCCTACAATAAATCAATTCCTCGACTACAGAAATACGCCCCCTGGTCACGGAGACATTCGAGAACCCCCGTGTGGGTGTCCCCGTCGTTGGAAAATCTCTTCCCCACTCCCCACCCCCCCTCTCCCCAGATGTTCATCGTTGATTGCCTGGACATTGTCGTTTGTGACTGATGTCGATTGCCTTCTTTCCCGAAATAGCATCAACCACTCCTGTGGGTCATAGGTCACCTACGATTGGATGCAATATTGCATTTGTTTCATACACCACCAGAATTTCACGGTGTGTAATTTAGGCTTTTGCCAACAAGAGTCGTGCAATAATGTGGGAATTGTGGATCCGCCTTGATGCGAAACACTTTTCTTATTTATGTATTTAATCCGCAAACTAGTTTCAGCGACAAATATCAGCATCATCAGTGAATTCTTTAATTTTGAAACATGCAGAAATAGCCAGTGACAGCTGTTGTGTAAGAGCACAACATCACGTGAACACCCTAACTTTTGACACCATGCGGATTTACTGGTTATTTTTCTTTGAATTCTGTTAAACGTAATGCAGATGCGGTAATCTGAAATACACGGCAGTAAATCTACCACACTGTGCTACGTTGCTCCTCTAGACTCGGTGAAACTTGGCGTGACGTAATTGCCTTACAGGCCAAATACATACTGCTGTGATAAACAATGTGCACAGGTCGCAGCGTGCACTGCTAGCCCTTACCAGCCAGCTAAAAGTTCACATCAAAGCCTCCAGGAGGTAGCACAGTGCATCAGACTTTTATCCACGTTCGCTTGACATAAATCCCACTAGGTGTTAGTGCGCTCCATAGATCTGCCAATTGACCCACTACAGAGTAAAATCAGATTGGACATCAGTATATGTTATAGTTATACTGATAGACATACCTATTTTGTGGGTTTCTGAATGAGATATAGTAAATTAAGTTTCAGGTTTTACTATACAGTAATCCATTTGAGGTTCTGAGAGCTGTAAAGCACATCATCGCCGATTGTGAGACCATGACATTTATTCATGCTTCTGACATCTGTTGATCTTCCAATCCAAAGCCCACAACCGCCTCCGACTCCTTAAACTCCTCTCTGGCTGGACATGGGGGTTTAACCCCTCTACCATCCTCCACACCTACAAATCCTTAATCAGTCCCATCCTCTGTTATGCCGGTCCTGCCTGGGTATGCGCCCCCCTCCCCAAATTCTGTAAGTCCCTCCAGATCCTCGAGTGCTATGCACTATGCCTCACCTTCTGTATACACCTCCCATCCCCTACTCGGATCCTCAATGACCTGATTCTTTTCCCCCATCTGCTCCGTTTCCTCGAACATATCTGTGTCCTCCACAGCTCCCACCAACTCGATCCCCCTCATCCCCTGGTTGCTCCTCTCCTCTCCAACCCCCACCCTCTGCAGCGCCTTCACTGTTGTGTCCCACCTACCCACCACCTCTACAGTCTTCATCTCCCTTCCCAAGGTAGCTTCCATCAACTTCGCCTCCCAGATGAAGCCCTCTCTCCCTCCATTTATCCCTCCTATCAACTGTGATCCTCATCTACCCCTCCCTCCCTCTGTCCTTTTCCCGGGCTCCCTCTCCCCCCTTTCCATCCTGTTTTTTCCCCACCCACCCTCTCTCTGACTCCCTTCTGTCCCTTGAGTCCTTTTGCCTACCCCTCCACTGCCTTACCCACTCCTTCTCGCGTCCGTCCTGCCACCTTTTTTCTGTGTCCTCTCCCTCCATCGGCTCCCCCCTTTTTTTCTTTCCTCGCCTTCCCCATTTTTTCTCCCTCATCAATCCGGGTCCTCCCCCCACCCCCAATTTCCGCCATGTCACCTCTATAGTGCTGTTTTAAGTTAATGCGTCGTGCGTTCCCTGTCAGTGTTGCGAACAGCCACCATACTGTCGCTAGTTGTGTTTCTTATCTCGTGCGAACAGAAACCAGACTGCCGCCTTGTTTTTTTAATTGAGCCTATCTACCTACTGTGTGTCTTCATCTGCATCGTCAACACCATGTTTTTATATTTTAAATTCCACAACTTTCTGCCATTTTACAGTTTTTTACAATGTCACAGTTTTATCACCTGTTTTATGTTTGTGTATATTCTCATTATGTTTTTTTAACTTTTCTGTAGGCTGTAGAGCGGCCTATTACGCTGCTGCCAGCCCACCCCCTCCCCTCTCCTCAGGGGCGGGAATCGAAATGCAATAAAGGAAAAAAAATCTGTCGATCTTATGGTCGGCCAGGCTCATCTGCATTGTAGGCCTACATTGTATGTATTTCTGAACATTCACGAAAAGTTGTCTCACTCGTTTCTCTGATATTTACTGTGTGCTTTTGGGCCTTATGGCACCATCACACAGGAATTCCAAACTGCATGAGGATCCACTGCAAGTACTATGAAAATTACGCGGGATGTGAGAAAACTTGGGTTTCATGGTCGAGAGGCTGCTCATAATCCACACATCACGCCGGTAAATGCCAAAAAAAAGCGTCAACAATGGACGACTGAACAGTGGAAAAACGGTGAATCTAGTGACGAATCACGGTACACAATGTGGCGATCCCATGGTAGGGTGTGGGCATGGCGAAAGCCCGGGGTGAACGTCTTCTGCCAGCGTGTGTAGTGCCAACAGTAAAATTCGGAGGCGATGGTTTTCTGGTGTGGTCTTGTTTTTCATGGAGGGGACTTTCACCCCTTGTTGTTTTGCGTGGCACTATCACGGCACAGGCCTACATTGATGTTTTAAGCACCTTCTTGCTTCCCACTGTTGAAGAGCAATTCGGGGATGGCGATTGCATCTTTCAACACAATCGAGCACCTGTTCATGCACGGCCTGTGGCGGAGTGGTTACACGACAAAAACAACACTGTAATGGACTGGCGTGGACAGAGTCCTGACCTGAATCCTATAGAACATCTTTGGGATGTTTTGTAACGCCGACTTCAAGCCAGGCCTCACCGACCGACATTGATACCTCTCCTCAGTGCAGCATGAAGAATGGGCTGCCATTCCCCAAGAAACCTTCCAGCACATGATTGAACGTATCCTTGCGAGAGTAGAAGTTCTCATCAACACTAAGGGTGGGCCAACACGATATTGAATTCCAGCATTACCGATGGAGGGCCCCACGAACTTGTAAGTCATTTTCAGCCAGGTATCCGGATACTTTTGATCACATAGTGTATGCGCAAAACAATTCTTCGTTTTTTTTCAGATAAGTTATGCGTATTATTATTATTATTATTATTATTATTATTATTATTATTATTGACAGCGGGTGAAGTTGTACAAATGTTTTGATACGAATAACTTTTATGTAGCAGATACTATTAATTGCCCACTCTCATATTTATCTGAATTTAAAAATTTGTGAATATCCATAATGTATATCTAGAGCCGCCACTGGAAATGGCATGGTTGTAAAACACGGCAAAAACGTTATTTCATGTGTACTGTTTGGTTTTTTAATATTATTCTATGAATACCATCATAATACTTTATATACTATACGTCACAGCATGGTTTTAAGATAGTTGTCGCTGTTTACGGCATATTTTCAGTGTTTTTTCGTTGCCGTTTTTCTCGGTGTACATCATGTCATCTGCAACTGTGTGTGCGGCTGTTAGTAAATAAATACAAAAAACGTGAACTTACGTATGTCAGCGTTATACATTTGGGACTGCAGTAGTGTTGTGGATACAGTTTTGGTGTGTGTTAGATTGTTACTTAGTTTGTCGTATACTGCGTTCTTTGGACGGCTTGCGGGTACTGCCATACACAGAAAAACAAAAGTTTCGCACTTCGTCCATAATCCAAAACATTACACCATCTTGCTGTTCGAGCGTGTTGCGAGGAATGTATCGGATGTTGCGAGAAGGCGATGAAAATTGTGCAGGGACTTCTGACGACTTCTGTTCCTTATTATGCCTCTGTTTGTTCTTTTGCGTGTGCATGTGCGTGTGTGTGTGTGTGTGTGTGTGTGTGTGTGTGTAATGTGTTCTGTGTCCAGGGTCAGTTCTCTCAAAGCGGTAAAGAGTGTGTTGTTGCAAAGTATAGCGTTTTCGTTTCTTACATTCGTTCCTTCGAGCATAGCCTTTTGTATGTAACAATTTTCTTCCGTTGTCAGTTGTCGGTCTGAACTGTCGCTGTGTTTCAGCATGTGTAGATCACATTCGATATTAATGGGGCTATGGTTTTCGTTCATTAGGTGTGTCACTTTTTAGAGCTCTCATGTGTACCTCGTTTGGAAACTTCTACTTGTTTATCCTATGTACTGGGCGTGACAGGAGCATTTCTGAATTTGCCTGGTCTTAGCCTTATTTGGACAGTATTATTTGTTCTGAAAGCTAATGGAACCCCTTGCTTTATCGCGATATTTCCAGTTCTGTGTGATATTTTGTTGTTGTATGTTAGTGTGTAGCATCTGTTTCTCTTTCCCTATGTGGTGTGGTGTGCTCTGCTATGTTGTCTGTGTGTTCTGCCTCTGGGTTTTCAGATCCTTTGGTTGTGCTCTTTGAGTGGGTGGCCACTATTCAACGTTTCGTACAAACACTGACCATTGGAAGAATTTCGAGGTAAAATAAGAGTCGTACAGTTCCGTTTTCTTCAGCTTTGAAGTACGTCTACAGCTGCTGAAGTACGTCTACAGCTGCTTCGGCGTTTCACTCGCAGACTGTGATGCACCTGTTATTTGTACAGCAACAGAACTGTGTGTGTAGGAAGCTCGGAACATGAGCTCCCTTCTGACATTGCGCCACTGTTGTTTCACGTTTGACTTAGCGTGAGACAACATGTGTAACTTATCTTCTGACGTCCCCACGTATCTATCTTCACTTTCCCTGGGTCATTACCCACTGATTGGCACGAATATTTTTTTAGTCATTCCACAGCCAATTACTTCACGGCCGATGATCATGGCCTTGATTTGAACGAGTCGTTTCGGATGAAACGGAAATTCAAGACTCGTAGTACGTTTACCTGTGCCGGCACTTACAGTCGTCTAAAACCAGTTTATCTCTGACACTTGTAACGTAGCACATGCGTTACGTTGTACTATGTAAACATACCTAGTCTGTTTTGCAATTTTATGTAAAGGCTTCAATAGTAATTTTAATAATAACGTAAGGGCTTCAATCACATTTAAACCAAAGTAATTCACGGCACCCATAAGGCGATGTGAATTAATATGTTTTCGTTATTAATCAGAGTGAACGTAAATGAGAGTATGCAGAAGGCAGTGGGCAGGCATACGTCGAACGATCGGTGTAGAAGGCTCTGAGTCATCTCAAGAGAGATGGCGTACTGACTGACGTGACCGCATGTACGTAAATGGGAGTCCCATTTGCGCGGGAAAATCATAGGGTTCTAGTACTTCCTAGAACAATTTCAGCGTATTAATACCGCGCCGGTATCTGAAAGCGGGATTGTGAATGCTGAGGGAACCCTCCCCGCCCCCCCCACCCCTCCCCCCGCCCCCCTTGTGTAGAAATTCAATGACGTTATTGCGAGATATCAGTGTCGAGAGAAAATAGTATGTAATTTAAAAAAGTTCAGATGTGTGTGAAATCTTATGGGACTTAACTGCTAAGGTCATCTGTCCCTCAGCGTACACACTACTTAACCTAAATTATCCTAAGGACAAACACACACATCCATACCCGAGGGAGGACTCGAACCTCCGCCGGGACCAGCCGCACAGTCCATGTAATCTAAAGCACGTAATTGAGGACAGAGCGTGAGAAAAAAATCTCCTCTCTTACATACTATTTTCATCCATTAGTTTATAAAATGAGTAACGACTCATCGGCTCGGAGGTACGAATAAAGTGGAGGGGAGCGCTAGTTTTGGCGTTGGCGCTTTCGCTCTAGAGAGCCGCTCTGGGTCCTTCATGATAGACAGGCCCAGTATCTGACCGCTCCGATGAAATGCTAACTTTATTCGGTCAGGAAGTACTTGTGTTCAGGCGAGCGAGTGTTTGTTGTAATTGCATCATTAGAAGTCCTGCGTGGCAGTGCAAAATTAATTGTTTAACTCTGAGTGAAACCAGTATCTAAATTCTATGAACGTAAGCAGAAGACAGATTGTTCTACAAGGGCCTCTAACGTATATTACTTTGTTCTGAAGGATGGAGCATGATCCATAGTGCAGATAATTTGTGAACACAAATAAAAGGCGTGTCATCATAAGGCACGTAAGAGAAAGCGTTAGTGTGACACTCTGTTTTTTGTTTTGTAATATCTTGGTGTCATCCTGGATCGTACACTATGCTTCAAACAACACCTTCTTGACTTAGCTCAAAAGTTGAGCCGGCCGAAGTGGCCGTGCGGTTCTAGGCGCTACAGTCTAGAGCCGAACGACCGCTACGGTCGCAGGTTCGAATCCTGCCTCTGGCATGGATGTGTGTGATGTCCTTAGGTTAGTTAGGTTTAATTAGTTCTAAGTTCTAGGCGACTGATGACCTCAGAAGTTAAGTCGCATAGCGCTCAGAGCCATTTGAAACAACATCCTCCATAAGCTATGCGTAACTACCTGCGGATCTTCAGCAACCACCCTGCGATCTTCAGCTCTGGGCTTGATGTACTCAAGTGCTGAGTATTGTGCACCTGTTTGGACGAACAGTCATCATAAAAGGCTTGTTGATACCCAGCTGAACACGCCAATGCGCATAATATCTGGTGCAATCAGATCTACTCCGGTTTATTGGCTTCCACTGTTAACCGGTATAATGCCTCCTGATCTAGGCAGATGTACTGCCCTTATGAGAGAATTCCACAAGATCTCCAGGAATTCTAACCTACACGTGCATAGCGACCTGCCACTTTTGAAACTGAAATCACACCATCCAACTCTGTGCGATGCTGCTGACATGGTTGCTAAGGATTTCAAACCTCTTGAAGAATGGAAAGGTCGGTGGGAAGCAGTGACAGATGTGCACCTGCATAATATCTTCTCAGGTGCTAAACATCCAAGTGGATTCGACCTACCACGCAAGACCTGGACTACTCTCAACAGATGCTCTCTTTAAGTAGAAGAAGCCACCTGATCCAGCCTGTGACTGCGGGGCTCCATACCAGACTGTTCACCACATTGTCACTGAATGCAGGATTCGAGCCTATCACGGCGCCAAAGAGGACTTCCTGCTAGCAACTCCATATGCAGTGCGCTGCATTGAAGGACTGAATATTCAGTTGTAAAGACAAACTTAAGTTTCTTGTGTGTCAATATGTACATATGTATATGTAATTTAATTTCATGATATGCCTGTATTAGCCATGCGCTAAATATTAATAAATAATCTGTTTTTTGTGTGCTCTCGGATTAACTACAGGTGCCAAACATTACTGTAATAGCAATCCCTTGCAGTTGTAACATGTACTGTATTGGGGGTCACTGCGCCTCTGAATTATATTTTGTGTATCACGGTAGGTCCGTATTATTATTCGCTGCAACACCCTTTTTCATTACAATATTACTTGGTTCATTTGTTGCTTCCCAAGATTGCTTACAGTGAGTAGCGTTGAGAGCGAGAATCAGGGCTATCTTCGAGAGCCACACATCTTCGAGAAATATAAAGGTCGTGGTCTGTGATGCTTACGACACGTAACAAACGTTAGGTGGACGTTGGCCCGCTGCGCGCCCAATTTAATACAATCTATGTGGCACGAAGGCTCCCAAGTGACTAACCACTGACGCCGATACATTAATAATAGTATGCCACTCACGTTATATCACGTTCCAGTGTTCGGTTTGGTCATAATGGTAGTCAGGTGGCGTAAATCTCAGAGTAATAATCTGCTCTACCGACTCATCAAGATATCGCATCGAGTTAGAGGACCAAAATAAAGCCGTGACGTGTCTCTTACAGGGTTATTCAGTTAGCAGCACTGTTGTGTCTGAAAGATCGTTGAACGGACTGCACTCCCTGTGCATCGCTAGACGTGTAGGCGGAAACGTCGGTTGTGACGTAGCTAGACATAACACTTCGCGCAACATCCTGTTTACAATCAATATGCCGCGCTGACTCCTGCATATAGTCCGCCGGGCCAGCTCGCAAATCCCCGCCAATGAGACACGTAATACGCACCCAGCTCACCTCTAACACAGCACGCGGCTAAATGTAGTATCTGGTCCGGAACTTACGTTTGGCGCACAGCAGTAATAAATTCTTTTGTTTTAGAATAATAGTGCTCAACGTCATACATTAAGGATTTGTTGGCAGCTGTAGCAATACTATGAAAAATATGATGAGAACTGTCAATTGCAGACGCTGCTGGTCAAGGTAAGAACCCGTATCAGGGCTCACACTAGCGCTCGCGCATAATTTCCGGCGCAAAGTTAGATAATGAAATGAATGATACAGCCTGTTCGATCCCTACGCATATGAATACCTCCAAGCTTATATTTTATTTGTATAATTCATTAAAAAAAATAATAGAAGTTTGTGATGTAAGCAGAAAAAAAAGTTTTGTCGATTTGTTTGCCACGTAATTAACATTAAGGTATAGTTAAATGTCTGCAGCGCGAGTTATGGCGACAACTCTCGGTAGCAAGGTTAACTCCAGGCATCACCAACTTTACGGTAGTCAGAAATAAAGATTAGTTACAGTCCTGTAAATGAAGAAACTGGAAAACGTTCACCACCGTAAAACTTGCAATAAAATAAATTGAAAAAATACTTATGAGGCTATAACAATCACGAAACTTCATATCTTAAGCATAAATAACCCCGATCCACTCACAGCATGCCCAAGAGACAAGACGATGATGGGTGCAAACACGAAAAAATTAAAAAATTTAAAATGACTGCATTTCTTGACATTTATTTTCCATTCATGGACAGTAAAACTGGCTCTTTACAGCACTACTAAAGTTGCACAATACAATTTCGAAAACGTGTATTTAAGAAATATAGTGTCGGCCGCGGTGGTCTCGCGGTTAAGGCGCTCAGTCCGGAACCGCGCGACTGCTAGGGTCGCAGGTTCCAATCCTGCCTCGGGCATGGATGTGTGTGATGTCCTTATGTTAGTTAGGTTTAAGTAGTTCTAAGTTCTAGGGGACTGATGACTTCAGATGTTAAGTCCCATAGTGCTCAGAGCCAAGAAATATAGTATTTAGTGTAAATCAAATGTTTTATCAACCTCCGCTGAGAACGAAAACATGTCAAAAATAAATCAGATACAATAAAAGACATCATTTGTTATGGTAACTGCTTTCGCAAATAAGCAGAAAAATCTATTAGACGACGACATGCTGAATAAAAATCAGCAATGAAGGAATATTTTGACATACACGCCGGAAGCCGTGCATAAATTTAAACTGAAAAAAACGCATTTTGGAACTCCTGAAACAACTTAGTTCAACCACATTTGCATTTTGAATCATTGGAAACGCTGGGCAGAGACAAATCAGTCAACTGGCATACTGCGCATTTTTGTTCGGTAATGTCGACCGGAATAATGTCCTGGGACAATTCATCTTTGAGAAAGAAAGTATTGTTTAAAAAAGTTCTGTAAGAATAAGTAGCCGCGCGGGATTAGCCGAGCGGTCTAAGGGCGCTGCAGTCATAGACTGTGCGGCTGGTCCCGGCCGAGGTTCGAGCCTTCCCTCGGGCATGGATGTATGTGTTTGTCCTTAGGATAATTTAGGTTAAGTAGTGTGTGAGCTTACGGACTGATGACCTTAGCAGTTAAGTCCCATAGGATTAAAAAAAAAAAATACATGATGGTCACCCGCATCATCTTGTGGACATCTCTCTACGTAGTTGTGCTTTTTGACTCACAGTTATTCCCTAATGAAGTTTGTGCAGATAATTCATTGCAATTCAAAGGAAACAGTGATGTTCAAATGTGTGTAAATTTCTGAGGGACCAAACTGCTGAGGTCATCGGTCCCTAGACTTACACACTACTTAAACTAACTTATGCTAAGAACAACACACACATACACACCTATGCCCGAGGGAGACCTCGAACCTCTGGCGGGAGGGGCAGCGCAATCCTGGACATGGCCCCTCAAACCGCGCGGTCACTCCCCGCGGCTGTGATGTATATAATTAAAATACCAGAAGAAAAAAATGACATTCAATACTCAGCAATAAGTAGGTCTTTAGGACAAAAAGGGATGCGCAACACTGACACCAAAATTTTTGATCAGATAACCCAGGATATAAAATGTCCAACAGACAGCAAAGTTAAATTTGCACGGAAACTGAAAAAGTTTATCTTCGACAACTCCTTCTGTTCCGTAGAAGTGTGTTAAAGGTGATGGGTGGCGATTAGTAATTCACAATTTTATTTAAACACAGTAGCAGATGGTCACGATGTACCCATGTTTACATAGGAATGTGTAATGTGAATGTAAAATGATTCTATAGATCTTAAAATTAAATTTTCCCCGCAATATTAAGTCTCATCTTTATCTACGATAGTGATACAAGCTGAAGAAGTTAATTAAAATCTGTGCTGTGGCTGGGACTAGAACCCGGGTCTTTTTGCTTACTAGACTTACTGACCATTACACCACCACAGCACTATGGTCAATATTACTGCACGAACTACACAAGTCGAATGCCTTCCCAATTACTACTAGGATGTGCAGGAAAGCAGTGCTGTCAAACTTATTATGTGAAAACTATTAAAGGTTTTTGAATGAAACAAACGTTATTAATATACTACATCTTTATTCTTCATGTCTTCATGTTTATTCCTAAACAGAATCACCCTAGCGACGAACCCATTTCTCTCAACGAGAGAGCAGTTTGTTGATACCGCCACTATAGAATCTTTGACTTTCTAGACGTAGCCACAACCTCACCTCTACTTGCACCGCTTTTTCAGTATCGAAGTGAAGTCCTCCAACGTGTCCTTTAAATTTTGGAAACAGATGAAAATCGGATGGCACCACGTCAGGACTGCGTGGATGATGATGGATGACAGTGAACACAAGGCGTCAGATTTTTGTAGATGTCACCGCGCTCCTGTGTGTTCTGACATTGTCGGGCTGAAAGAGACGGAGCTCCATGTGTGGACGAACTCTTCTGCGGTTAGAAATTCGATTACAGCACGCTGTGTCTTCTTCTTCTTCTTCTTATTATTATTCTTCTTCTTGCGTTACGGCCTCTGTAGCTCCTTCGTGGATTGCATTTTCCTCTTCTTCTCCCAGAACCTCTTCATTCTTTCCCTTCTTCTCTTCCACTCTTCTTCCGAGATTTTCAGTGTCCGTTTCTCCTGTCGGCTCCACTGGTGACTAATCTTTTCCTGTATTCTTCTCTGTCACTGATCTCCGGCATATTGGTCGGTGCATATTTGTTCCTCCAATTTTCCTTTCCTTCGACCTTGATCCCCAATTCCAACCAGTCCTTCCGAAGTTCAACAACCCACTTGGTTCCTGTCTTTCCCCTTGTCCTCCCTGTTGTTTCCCACACTCTCTTCGTCATTCTGTCCATACTCATCCTAACTACATGTCCAGCAAACCTTGCCCTTTTGAGTCTGATTTCCCCGGATGTCGTTCTCATGTTCCGCCACAATTCTTCCCCAGGTCTTTGCATCCACCTCTCTCCACCTCTTTTAGCACCCAGTATTTTTCACAATATTTTTCTCTCTTCGTCCTCTAGTTGTTCTGCCCTATTTCTTCCTAGTGTCATCATCTCAGCAGCATATAATACTGCGTTCCTCACCGTTGCCTTGTAGTGGCTTAACTTTGCCTCTGTGGATATTGTGGTGTGCGTACTGTAAGACCTACGGTACACACACCATCAGATTATTTGACTTGTCGCTCTAACGAAGTAGGCGAGTGTCAGCAATATGTCTCATGGTCTTATCGTGGCGTGTTTATCTTCTGCCGTTAGGTCAGACGATAGAAATGCCACTTGCACGCTTAGAGTAGCAGATTGACGGTGACCAACTTTAAACAAAACTTGATTAATTTTCACACACATTTATTAAAATAATAAAAAGCATAAAATTACTTAACTTGGTTCTGGATGCTATTTACAATTGACAATCATAAGTTCCTTGTTCTTGGTACGTTAATCTTATTCTCACACATCTCTGATACTTGACAAAGTGTCTATACATTTCTCTTCATGGCTATGTACAGGAATATGATAAACTTATTAGGCGCAGACTGAAACTTGACTATAGACTGGTACAGACTATTGCAGACTGGTACAGACTAATGCAGACAAATGCAGACTGATGCAGACTGACTAATCGGAAGTCTGTACACTCGTTATAATACGTCGCGCGTTCAGGTATCACTGCGCGAGTGTGATCCGCGAGGAGAAAAGGTTCTAAGTTCGCAGCAATCTCATTGGCTGCATTACATATTAATACGCGGATCCGCGGAAGCAGAATTTGGTCCGTCTCTAAGACAGCGCCATCTCGTAGTGCGGAGACGGACGAGCGCTGCGCCTGCGCTGTTGTGCTTAGCGGGGCGCGCTCTATTGGGAAAGTTGTGCACGCGCTGACTACGCGGAACTATGTACACAACAGATATATTCTTTCCATTGTATATCTCTCTCGTCATGCAGAAGGCTGACCTCATCTTCTTTATCCTCTCTGTTATTCCCTCCTTGCTCCTGTTCCTTCCTGTGATAAATTCTCCCAGGTATTTAAATTTGTGCACCATTTGCACAGTGCCGTCTGGTGTTTTCTTACATATCGCCATGTTGCACGCTACAGTTCGGAGCCCTCTCCCAGCAGAGGTTTGCAAACTACGTTAGCGAGAGGGAAAGTCGACCGAGTAAGAAGCATACCGGCCGGTGTGGCCGAGCGGTTCTAGGCGCTTCAGTCTGGAACCGCGCGACCGCTGCGGTCGCAGGTTCGAATCCTGCCTCGGGCATGGATGTGTGTGACGTCCTTAGATTAGTTAGGTTTAAGTAGTTCTAAGTTATAGGGGACTGATGACCTCAGCAGTTAAGTCCCATAGTGCTCAGAGCCATTTGAACCATTTAATACGCATATGTAATACCTCAACCGATACTGAGAACGAAATAAAAAATTCTGGGTCATTGGTTTCCAACACGTCCTCGTACTAGAGCACTCACCTAAACGTCATCTGCAAAAAATCTAAATCAGAAAGCCCCGGCGTGGATTTGAACACCTCTCCCTGACAGCTGCGCCATGTCTCACTGCTAGCCTTTTGAGATCGATGGAATTGCGAAAGTTGGGACAGATCTATCGAACTTCTGGGAGCAGCGCTGGTGCAAGTCGTCTCGTCCCCGGCGCCCTGCCGGGAAAGCCACTCCCTATAGACCGCGATGTCGACGGGGCGTTAAACACAGAAGTGGCCGCCGCCGCCTCCTTTACCACCAGCGAGCCGTGAAAGGCGCGCGGCCCTCCATTACAGGGCTGCGGGTCGCATAACTCAGGTCGTTCCTAACTGCCCAATTCCGGGCCGATCCGGACCGCAGATTTACGGGCCTCGGCGGGCCGCCGCGCGGTCGTTTGTGATTGATCGGCGGGGGTGGAGGGGGCGAGAGGTGGGTAGCAGCACACGGCCGCGCGTAACGACAAGACGTGCGGTTGGCTGCGCTGCCCTCCGTCTCGCTGGATGGCCACTGCTGGCGCACAGGAGGAACCTCCAGCGAGTCCAGGGCGCAGCTGGGTCACGAGCTGACGAGTCCCAGTGTTACGACCGCTCGCTAGATGCAGGACTAAAGCTCTTGTCTCAAGAAATGTGTGGACTAATTTTACACAGAGTATGCGAAGGAACTTGCCCCCCTTCTTGCAGCGGTGTACCGTAGGTCTCTAGAAGAGCGTAGCGTTCCAAAGGATTGGAAAAGGCCACAGGTCATCCCCGTTTTCAAGAAGGGACGTCGAACGTCGAACAGATGTGCAGAACTATAGACCTATACCTCTAACATCGATCAGTTGTAGAATTTTGGAAAACGTATTATGTTAGAGTATAATGAATGACTTTTCTGGAGACTAGAAATCTACTCTGTAGGAATCAGCATGGGTTTCGAAAAAGACGGTCGTGTGAAATCCAGCTCACGCTACTCGTCCACGAGACTCAGAGGGCCACAGACACGGGCTCACAGGTAGATGCCGTGTTTCTTGACTTCCGCAAGGCGTTCGATACAGTTCCCCACAGTCGTTTAATGAACAAAGTAAGAGCAAATGGACTATCAGACCGATTGTGTGATTGGATTGAAGAGCTCCTAGATAACAGAACGCAGCATGTCATTCTCAATGGAGATAAGTATTCCGAAGTAAGAGTGATTTCAGGTGTGCCGCAGGAGAGTGTCGTAGGACCGTTGCTATTCACAATATACATAAATGACCTTGTGGATGACATCGGAAGTTCACTGAGGCTTTTTGCGGATGATGCTGTGGTATGTCGAGAGGTTGTAACAATGGAAAATTCTACTGAAATGCAGGAGGATCTGTAGCGAATTGACGCATGGTGCAGAGAATGGCAATTGAATCTCAGTGTAGACAAGTGTAATGTGCTGCGAATACATAGAAAGATAGATCCCTTATCATTTAGCTACAAAATAGCAGGTCAGCAACTGGAAGCAGTTAATTCCATAAACTATCTGGGAGTACGCATTAGGAGTGATTTAAAATGGAATGATCATATAAAGTTGATCGTCGGTAAAGCAGATGCCAGACTGAGATTCATTGCAAGAATCCTAAGGAAATGCAATCCGAAAACAAAGGAAGTAGGTTATAGTACTCTTGTTCGCCCACTGCTTGAATACTGCTCACCGGTGTGGGATCCGTACCAGATAGGGTTGATAGAAAAGATAGAGAAGATCCAACGGAGAGCAGCGCGCTTCGTTACAGGATCATTTAGTAATCGCGAAAGCGTTACGGAGAAAATAGATAAACTCCAGTGGAAGACTCTGCAGGAGAGACAGTCAGTAGTTCGGTACGGGCTTTTGTTGAAGTTTTGAGAACATACCTTCACCGAGGAGTCACGACTGCTACGGTCGCAGGTTCGAATCCTGCCTCGGGCATGGATGTGTGTGATGTCCTTAGGTTAGTTAGGTTTAAGTAGTTCTAAGTTCTAGGGGACTGATGACCACAGCTGTTAAGTCCCATAGTGCTCAGAGCCATTTGAACCATTTTGAATCTAGGAGTCAAGCAGTATATTGCTCCCTCCTACATATATCTCGCGAAGAGATCATGAGGATAAAATCAGAGAGATTAAAGCCCACGCAGATGCATACCGACAATCCTTCTTTCCACGAACAATACGAGACTGGTATAGAAGGGAGAACCGACAGAGGTACTCAAGGTACCCTCCGCCACACACCGTCAGGTGGCTTGCGGAGTATGGATGTAGATGTAGATGTAGAACAAAATTGACAATCTCTTACATGACCATCTACTGAGTTTGCTGCAGAATTATTGAACATATTCTGAGTTAGAATTTTCTAAATTTCCTTGAGACTGAAAAGCTCGTGCCCACGAATCAGCTCGGGTTTGGAACGCATCGCTCGTACGAAACTCAGCTTGCCGTGTTGTCACATGATATACTGCGAACTACGGCAACAGGCAGAGTCCATATTTCTAGATTTCCGGAAAGCATTTGAAACGGTGGACCGCTGCAGACTGTTAACTAAGGGCTATGGTATAGTTTCGCAGACATGTGAGTGGCTCGAAGACGTCTTACGTAACAGAGCACAGTATGTTGTTTTCGGCGGCGAGCGTTCATCAGAGACAAAGGTACCATCTGGAATGGCTCACAAGGGGACACCACGACGTTTGGAACGCGGATTTACTGTAAACTTCGTACACTCGTAGTACTCCATGAGGACAACAAAATGTGTAAGCAGTAGCGCGTACTTCTCAAGCGATATTGAGAAAATCGCAAGATAATTTCGGTCGTCAAATATATACCTGTGCGTGGCCATTTTTACTGTGCCGCCGAGTGGTTAGCGTTCAAGCCCCGTAGTCGCTGGATCGAGTCCCGTTCGTCAGCTTTTTTTTATTTTCAACACATTTTCTTTAGAATTTATATTACAATTGATATAATGGGAAATATACGTGTAATCGGATGAACTTTTATTAAATTTACAATGTTATTTGGCAGTGTTCAGATTTTTGTTATCACAAATAATATAATATTCATAACTATCTACTAGTAAACGACCAAACGCATTTTGTGATGCTGAAAATGTATGCTTGTCCGTGTCTTCAAAATTGTTCGTATTTAATCGAAAGAGAACGAGAAATTGCTTCTCGTGAAGACGCTATTAAAATACAGTCGATACCACATGACCGATTATCAGCGCCGATATTTAAGGAAATACTGCGTTATGCATGGTTTACTTCCAAATTATGGGCTGAAAGAGACGTTTTTGAAAATGTTAATGAGGTTTGTTTTTCCATGGAAAACGTCAAAAGACCTTGCGTATGCGGAAACATAGCATTTATTCAGTGCAGCTGGTGCCGTTTAACTTCATGTTTTCCATGTTTTTACGAAAAATACCATCCTGTAACTTGTACTCGTAATGTCGAAAGCGACGATTAATTATACATGTTTTGAAAGCCGCCTGTGACGGTCAAAACTTGGAGGTAACAAGTCGTTTCGGGCTCTTTCCAGGTATAAGGGATTTCCCAAATCGCGGACAAGCATACTTCTTCAGTATCACTTTATGCGTTTGATCTTTTACTAGTCGATAGTTATGAACATTATACTATTTGTGATAACAAAAATTTGTACACTGCCAAATAACATTGTAAATTTAATAAAAGGTCATCCGATTACACGCATTTTTCCCATTATATCAATTGTAATATAAATAGTGAAGATAATGACTGTGTTGAAAATAACAAAAAAAAAAAACTGACGAATGGGACTCGATCCAGCGATTACGGGGATTGAACGCAAACCACTCAGCTGCCGATGTTCGTAGTAAAAATGGCCACGAACAGGTATATATTTGACGGCCGAAATTATCTTGCTATTTTCTCAATAAGGCTTGAGAAGTACGCGCTACTGCTTACACATTTTGTTGTCCTAACGGAGTACTACGAGTGTACGAAATTTGAAGTAAATCCGCGTTCCAAACGTCGTGGCCTCCCCTTGTTAGAACTCTTCCGTTCGAACAGGCCAGAGGTACCGACCGACCGTTGTATTATTCGCAGCTGATAGGCGTCACGGGATGCGGATATGGAGGGCATGTGGCCAACACACCGCTCTCCCGGCCGTTATCAGCTTTTGTGACCGTACCCGCTACTTCCCAATCAAGTACTGTGAAGAGCCAAAGAAACTGGTACACGTGCCCAGTGTCGTGTAGGGCCCCCGCGATCACGCAGAAATGTCGCAACACGACGTGGCATGGACTCGACACAGTTCTGAATTAGTGCTGGAGGAAACTGACTCCATGAATCCTGCAGAGATAACCATAAATCCGTATGAGTACAAGGGATTGGAGATCTCTTGAAAACCATGTTGAAAGGCATCCAATATATGCTCAGTAATGTTCATGTCTGGTGAGTTTGGTGGCCAGCGGAACTCTTTAAACTCAGGAGAGTGTTCCTGGATCCACTCTGTAACAGTTCTGGACGTGTGGGATTTCGCATTGCCTTGCTGGAATTTCTCAAGTCCGTAGTAATGCACAGTGGACATGAATCGATGCAGGTGATCAAACAGCATGCTGACGTACGTGTCATCTGTCAGAGTTCTATCTAGACGTATCATGGGTTCCGTATCACTCCAACTGCACACGCCCCACACCATTACAGACCTGTCACCAGCTTGAACAGTCCCCTACTAACACGCAGGGACAATGGATTCATGAGGTTGTCTTCATACCCGTACACGGCCATCCGCTCGATACAATTTCAAACGAGACTCGTCCGAAAAAATGGTTCAAATGGCTCTGAGCACAATGGGACTTAACATCTGAGGTCATCAGTCCCCTAGAACCTAAGGACGTCACACACATCCACGCCCGAGGCAGGATTCGAACCTGCGACCGTAGCGGTCTCGCGGTTCCAGACTGAAGCGGCTAGAATCGCTCAGCCACATGACTCGTCCGACCAGGCAACATGTTTCCAGTCATCGACAGACCAATGTCGGTGTTGACGGGTCCAGGCAAGGCATGTAGCTTTGTGTTGTGCAGTCTTCAAGAGTGCACGAGCGAGTCTTCGGCTCTGAAAGCCCATATCGATTATGTTTCCTTGAATGGTTCGCATGCTGACACTTGTCGATGGCCCAGAACTGAAATCTGCAGCAATTTGCCGAAGGGTTACACTTTTGTGGCGTTGAACGATTCTCTCCGGTCGTCTTTGGTCCCGTTTTTCCGTTTTTGCAGGATCTTTTTCCGGCCGCATCGATGTCGGAGATTTGATGTTTTATCGGATTCCTGACATGCATGGTACACTCATGAAATGGTAGTACCGGAAAATCCGCACTTCATCGCTACCTCGGAGATGCTGTGTTATATCGCTCGTGCGCCGACTCTGACATCACGTTCCAACTCAGTTATATCTTGATAACCTGCTGTTGTAGCAACAGCAACCTATCTAACAACTGCGCCAGACCTTTGCAGTCTTATATAGGCGCTGTCGATCGCAGTGCCGCATTTTGCCTGTTTACACATCTCTGGATTTGAATAGCAGCGCGGAGTGGCCGCGCGGTTTGCGGCGCCATGTCACGGTTTGCACGGTCCCTTCCGCCGAGGTTCGATTTCTCCCTCGGGCATGGGTGTGTGCGTTGTTCTTAGCATAAGTTACTTTAAGTAGTGTGAAAGTTTAGGGACCGATGACCTCAGTAGATTGATCCCTTTGGAATTCACACACATTTGAACATTTGAACAATTTTTTTTTAAAATATGAATGCCTGTACCAGTTTCTTTAGCGCTTCAGTGTAGTTCCTCAACTGGCCTCACAAGGGCTGAGTGCACCCCGGCTGACAACAGCGCTCGGTAGACCTGATCGGTCACCCATCCTAGCTCTAGCCATGCCCGACAGTGATCTGAGGGGAACCAGTGTTACCACATACGCCAAGGCTCTTGGCTAAGTGTGGTAGAATCGTTTTTACTTCCTTAAATAATCTGGTGGACAAAGTGGACACCAATTCGCGTTTATCTGTGGTGTATAGGTGTCGAAGTTGAGTGATGGTTCAAATGGCTCTGAGCACTACGGGACTTAACTTCTAAGGTCATCAGTCCCCTAGAACTTAGAACTACTTAAACCTAACTAACCTAAGGACATCACACACATCCATGTTGAGTGATCGTTGGGGGATACAAGATGACTTAGACAAAATTTCTAGTTGGTGTCGTGACTGGCAGCTAGCTCTAAATTAAGAAAAACGCAAGTTAGTGGGGATGAGTAGAAAGAACAAACCCGTAAGGTGTTCTGCTTGTCACGTCGTTTAAATATCTGGGCGTAGCCCTGCAAAGTGATATGAAATGGAACAAGCAGTGAGGATTGTGAGAGGGAAGGCGAACTGTCGACTTTAGTTTACTGGGAGAATTTTTGGAAAGAGTCGTTCATCTGTAAAAGGCGACCGCATGTAGGACGCAAGTGCGACATGTTCTTGAGTACTGCTCGAGCGTCTGGGATCCGCGCTAGTTGGGATTAGAGGAGGACATCAAAGATATTCAGATGCAGGCTACTAGATCAGTTACGGGACAACACCCGAGCATTCGAGCATTACGGAAATGCTTAGGAAACTCAAATACTAATTCCTGGAGAGAAGGCGACGTTCTTTTTGAGGAACAGTATAGAGAAAATTTAGAGAACCAGCATTTGAAACTGACTTCAGAACGATTCTGCTCTCACCGACATTTCGCGTAAGGACCACGAAGATAAGATATGAGAAATTAGGGCTCACACGGAGGCATATAGAGAGTCGCTTCTCCCCCCGCCCTATTTGCTAGTGGAACAGGAAAGGAAATGACTAATAGTGGTAGAGGATATCCTCCACCACGCACCTTACAGTAGCTTGCGGATAATGTGCGTAGATGTAAATGTAGCTATCGCAACGGTAACGACACCAGAGAGGCAATTTTGACGTAGCACATGATAATGGAGGCAAGACACAAGAGAACCTCAAGAGACGTATAAAGTAGTGACCGGGCCAAATATCTCACGAAATAAACATCAAACGAAAAAACTACAAAGAAGGCAACTCGTCTAGCTTGAAGGGGGAAACCAGATGGCGCTATGGTTGGCCCGCTAGATGGCGCTGCCATAGGTCAAACGGATATCAACAGAGTTTTTTTAAAATAGAAACCCCCATTTTTATTACATATTCGTGTAGTACCTAAAGAAATATGAATGTTTTAGTTGGACCACTTTTTTCGCTTTGTGATAGATGGCGCTGTAATAGTCACAAACGTATAAGTAAGTGGTATAACGTAACATTCCGCCAGTGCGGACGATATTTGCTTCGTGATACATTACCCGTGTTAAAATGGACCGTTTACCAAATGCGGAAAAGGTCGATATAGTGTTGATGTATGGCTATTGTGATCAAACTGCCCAACGGGCGTGTGCTTTGTATGCTGCTCGGTATCCTGGACGTCATCATCCAAGTGTCCGGACCGTTCCCCGGATAGTTACGTTATTTAAGGAAACAGAAAGTGTTCAGCCACATGTGAAACGTCAACCACGATCTGCAACAAATGATGATGATGTCCAAGTAGGTGTTTTAGGTACTGTCGCGGCTAATCCGCACATCAGTAGCAGACTAATTGCGCGAGAATCAGGAATCTCAAAAACGTCGGTGTTGAGAATGCTACATCAACATCGATTGCACCGTACCACATTTCTATGCACCAGGAATTGCATGGCGACGATTTTGAACGTCGTGTACAGTTCTGCCACTGGGCACAAGAGAAGTAACGGGACGACGACAGATGTTTTGCATGCGTTCTATTTAGCGACGAAGCCTCATTCACCAACAGCGGTAACGTAAACCGACATAATATGCACTATTGGGCAACGGAAAATCCACGATGGCTGCGACCAGTGGAACATCAGCGACCTTGGCGGGTTAATGTATGGTGTGCCATTATGGGAGGAAGGATAATTGGCCCCCATTTTATGGATGGCAATCTAAATGGTGCAATGTATGCTGATTTCCTACGTAATGTTCTACCGATGTCACTACAAGATGTTTCACTGCATGACAGAATGGCGATGTACTTCCATCATGATTGATGTCCGGCACATAGCTCGCGTGCGGTTGAAGCGGTACTGAATAGCATATTTCATGACAGGTGGATTGGTCGTCGAAGCACCGTACCATGGTCCGCACGTTCACCGGATCTGACGTCCCCGGATTTCTTTCTGTGGGGAAAGTTGAAGGATATTTGCTATCGTGATCCACCGACAACGCCTGACAACATGCGTCAGCGCACTGTCAATGCATGTGCGAACATTACGGAAGGCGAACTACTCGCTGTTGAGAGGAATGTCGTTGCACGTATTGCCAAATGCACTGAGGTTTACGGACATCATTTATTGCATTAATGTGGTATTTACAGGTAATCACGCTGTAACAGCATGCGTTCTCAGAAATGATAAGTTCACAAAGGTACATGTATCACATTGGAACAACCGAAATAAAATGTTCAAACCTACCTAAGTTCAGTATTTTAATTTAAAAAAACTACCTGTTACAACTGTTCGTCTATAATTGTGAGCGATATGTTTGTGACTATTACAGCGCCATCTATCACAAAGCGAAAAAAGTGGTCCAACTAAAATATTTATATTTCTTTACGTACTATACGAATATGTAATAAAAAATGGGGGTTCCTATTAAAAAAAATCGGAGTTGATATCCGTTTGACGTATGGCAGCACCATCTAGCGGGCCAACTATAGCGCCATCTGCTTTCCCGCTTCAAGCTAAACAAGTTTCGTTCTTTGTAGTTTTTTCGTTTGACGCTTATTTCGTGAGATATTTGGCCCGGTCACGATCAATGGACCACCATGTATAGCTGTCGACCCAGAAAAAAAGCGTTCCATAATGTAAAATTATGCAAAATTTTCGGAATTCATAGGCAAATAGACGTAAGCTATAGCGAAAGCCGGGTAATGTACGACATGTGTGACAACTAAGAAAGAACAATAAGAAAGAAGATCAAGAACAAAGTGGTCGTATTAATACGAGTGTAAGACAGGATTTCAGCTGTTCTCCCCTAATGTACTTGGAACATTCATGTGGAAATGATTGTACTAAATTGACCAACTCTTTATATCTACACTGTAATAAAGTGAACTACGATTTTGTATGCTATAGTTCTGCTTAGTCTCCTCCTGGAGCGAAGGTTTTACGTGCTTGACGTCAAATATTTAAAACTTTGACTCGTTTGTGATTTCACGTTTGAAACTGTGTTATACGTGGAAGTTCGGTTCTCGAAAGAATCTGGGGTGGGTGTGAGGAGAGGAGGGGAGGGGGGAAAAGGGTTGTTAGTGGTAGTTATATAACGTGCGAATGAAACAAAGGCGTTACAAGTTCTGTGTACGGTGCGGACACCTCGCCAAGTAGAGCAGCGCGTACAGACAGACAAAGCGTTCTCTACGTTGTAATGCGACATCCGCGGCTCTCTCACTACACAAAAGAAGACCGGAATAAAGCGGACTGGTCGAAACAGCGGAGTCGTCTGCAGTCGAAAGAAAGCGCCTTCATCCCGTTCCGCTGTTATACAAACTCCTCACCAATTTCTTGTGTTGTATTTCAGTGTGGTTGAAATTTGAGAATGTCGAGACTTTCATGTCGAGTTTTGCACGCTAAGAGTAATCTACAGACTAATTAAATTCCTTATTCCTATTGAAGCCACTATGATTGTAATAAATACCAAGATTGCAGGTATAATGTAACTCTGACGCGCGTACAGACAATGAGAAGTGGGTTGAGCACTGGATTCCTATATTTTAACCAAATTCAGAAGATTTTCAAAATAACATACCTAAGTTCGGGACGTAAGAGTAAAAATCAGAAAACGGTGGAATTACTATCAATATAGGCTTTTCACTTAATATACCGTACCAACTGACGAGACGTTGACAGCGGAATTGTATGTACAGTAAGGACGAAAATACACTCACAAATATCAGATGCCTTGCGTTGAAGATAATGCTTTAGACTCACTGATACTTGTGTAGTATTTCTTAGTGGTATGTATTTGCTCCTGCATTAAGTGGCAAATTGTAGAAGTCCAGGTCAGGGAAGCTAAGAGGTGTAGCTTTTTTTTGTCGTTCTCAGAGCCTGCACTGTTTCATGTTCTGTTTCAAGCTGATTTTTTCATCTGCCCAAAAAGTCTGAATTACTGAAAACACTCTTTGGGTAGATCATTAGAAGCTGGAATCGCTAAGAATTCAACTAGTTTCACAAGCAAGTACCTACAATTTTTTATCTTGAAGTGTTAACTGGATGGCAGCTTAATTTCTGTTGGATTCCATGTGAATCCCTATGACGATACGTCCTCCATGTCCAACGCTACATTTCGCACCATAAACTGTACACTCGACATTCTCGCCATGTTGTTTAATGAATGGGGATTCTTAGCGCATCTTACAGTTCAATTTGAATTTACCTTTTCCAAAGATTAATAACACAGACAACAGTAACATAAAGTTATGTGCCTGCGCAGAGCGAACTCGTGATGGAGTCATAGGCACCTGTGGTGAGGTTGTGCTGGTGCTCTAGCCCCTGCTAGCGATTATGCGGAGTTTGACGGGTGTCAGGGGGTTGCCTGACTGCAGGCGTCTGAGACCACCCCCCCCCCCCCCCCCCAACTGTACGGGTACATTATTAAAGCGTTCAAGAAAGTTTGGCGGGTGGCACACAGGATGTTGCGGAACTGGGTGGTCCTTAGAGGGATCTTTTGCGTTTTATTTACCCATGTATGAATGTCGCAACTCCCCCCCCCTACCCCCCCCCCTCATGATGACACCAAGGGAAGACGTGAAATGGAGGGGCTTAAAAAGCATAAACACCCTTTGCTGCTTCTCGTGAAGACTCTATTAAAATACAACACCGGACCTACCACACTTCCCTGGGGCACTCCAGATGATACCCTCACCTCCGATGAACACTCACCATCGAGAACAACGTACTGGGTTCTATTACTTAAGAAGTCTTCGAGCCACTCACATACTTGGGGACCAATCCCATATGCTCGTACCTTAGTTAGGAGTCTGCAGTGGGGCACCGAGTCAAACGCTTTCCAGAAGTCAAGGAATCTGGCATCCGTCTGATACCCTTCATCCATGATTCGCAAGATATCATGTGAAAAAAGGGCGAGTTGCGTTTCGCAGGAGCGATGCTTTCTAAAGCCGTGCTGATGCATGGACAGCAACTTCTCTGTCTCAAGGAAATTCATTATATTCGAACTGAAAATATGTTCAAGAATCCTGCAACAAACCGATGTTAAGGATATTGGTCTGTAATTTTGAGGATCCGTCCTTCTACCCTTCTTATATACAGGCGTCACCTGCGCTGTTTTCCAGTCGCTCGGCACTTTACGTTGGGCAAGAGATTCTCGATAAATGCAAGCTAAGTAAGGAGCCAATGCAGTAGAGTACTCTCTGCAAAACCGAATTGGAATCTCATCAGGACTTCTCATGACTTTCTGACCTCTGGCCTCTGTTCCGCATGGTCGACACTTTGCTGTCTGAATAGTCGCCGAATCCAAGGCCGAAGTCGTAGGGTGCAGCGCTCTTGCAGCATTACAAAGGAAGGTTGTAGGCACCTTGACTCAAATTCCGAACTTGTACCTCGTAATGAGAGACAATCACGGGGTTTTGTGTTGCACAGTGTATATAGACTTTTGTCTTTTGTTGTTGATGTAAGGAATCTGCTCCGTAGAGTTCATAAACTCAGGATGTACCAGCAGTATTGTTACAAACAATCTACTAGTGGTAGATTAAAATTGAGAGACAGACCGGTGCTCGAACCCAGAACCGTTACTTTCACGTGTACTACAGCCAAAGTTTAGACAGCTCCTGTCGGTCTGCCCCCATCACCTCACGGACAGACAAACAGGTCGGCTGTGACCCGATGTAACGAGCCAGCTCATAACTGCGCTCGGCGTGCGATGGATTTGGCAGCTCCAGTGACCGTGGCAGCCGCCTAATCAAAGCCCGGGACACGTTTCGGCGCGTCACAGACGTGTAGCCCGATGATGGAAATCCCCGACTGCACAATTCCGGGGCACGACGCCCATTTGCAGCTGTCACACGCCTCTGCCGAAAACTGACAGTGGATGCTGCGCGTCGCTTTCCCGAACGGGAATGATAGTGTTGCCGCGTTCACAAACAGCCTCATGAAACTGAAACTGAAATTTGATCTTTGTCATGCAGCTTTTCATAAGCAAGACTTCGAGTGATATATGATTGTAATTCGCAGCTTGTTTCCCATTGAATATACGGCACGAACCTAAAAAAGGGAATAGCATCACAGTTTTATGTAACCTTGTAATTCTCTTACACTCGGTGAATACCGTACTACAGTTTTCTCATTATGTATTATTCATACAGGGCCGGCCGGTGTGGCCGAGCGGTTCTAGGCGCCACAGTCTGGAACCGCGCGACCGCTACGGTCGCAGGTTCGAATCCTGCCTCGGGCATGGATGTGTGTGTTGTCCTTAGGTTAGTTAGGTTTAAGTATTTCTAAGTTCTAGGGGACTGATGACCTCAGAAGTTAAGTCCCACAGTGCTCAGAGCCATTTGAACCATTTGAATTCATACAGGACTATTGAACTGCCCCTACCGATGCCGTTTTATGCAAACCGCCTAAACAGCCACGAGCGAGATATTAATATTCTCTCGCTCGCTACGAGCAAACCATTAGTGCAACGGAAAAAAATCAACAGGACCATTTTTTGCAGGGAATTTAATGTAGTTAAATTTAGTACTGGCATACATTTTCGCTGAGACCGTAGTTTTCGAGTTATTGAAGAAAAGCGAACAAAAGTGAGCTTGAAACTCGTCCCCACTCCAACACACAGCTCCCACCGGTCAGGATTTCTAATATATTCCAGTCTAGCGGTGCCCTGGCTGCAGGGAAGTACACAGCAGTGCGTTGTATGGAACACGAGCATTCGACAAATTACTGTATATTGTGATTTAACCTTGACTTGCCGATGCATCGTTCATCTCATCCCTCACATACCTGGTAATGATTAAGAAAGAGTACTTGTACCGACAATAGGTTGTTTAAAGCGATCTTGGGTAAGAAGTTCACCTTCACTCAAGTATGAGTTAGGTTTAGACCAGTGTTCAGAACTTTTAGCTCACAAGGGAACCTCCCCATCGCACCCCCCTCAGATTTAGTTATAAGTTGGCACAGTGGATAGGTTTTGAAAAACTGAACACAGATCAATTGAGAAAACAGGAAGAAGTTGTGTGGAACTGTGAAAAAATAAGCAAAATATACAAACTGAGTAGTCCATGGGTGACATAAGCAACATCATGGAGAAAGTGTGCTTAGAAGCGCCGTGGTCCCGTGGTAGCGTGAGCAGCTGCTGAACGTGAGTTCCTTGGTTCAAGTCTTCCTTCGACTGAAAATTTTACTTTCTTTATTTTTGCATAGTTATTATCTGTCCGTTCGTTCATTGACATCTCTGTTCACTGTAATAAGTTTAGTGTCTGTGTTTTGCGACCGCACTGCAAAACCGTGTGATTAGTAGACGAAAGGACGTGCCTCTCCAATGGGAACAGAAAACATTTGATCGTAAGGTCATAGGTCAACCGATTCCTCCACATGAAAACACATCTGATATATTCTATATGACACTGGTGACGGCATGTGCGTCACATGACAGGAATATGTTGTCGGTACCTAACTTGTACACTTGGCGAATGGGTAAAAAGATTCTTCTACCTTGCCCGATTTAGGTTTTCTTGTGGATGTGATAATCACTCCCAAAAAAGTGATGAAAACATAAGAGTTTGTCACATAAACTGAAAATAAAAAATTAAAATTTACAGTTGATGGAAGATTTGAACCTAGGACCTTTCGTTCCGCAGCTGCTGACGTTACCACGAGACCACGGCGCTCCTATGTTATTATTGTCCTTATTGTTGCTTATCTTCCATTGAACTACTCAGTTTGTATATTTCGCTTATTTTTTCACAGTTCTACACAACTTCTTCCTGTTTTCTCAATTGATCTGTGTTCAGTTTTTCAAGGCCTATCCACTGTGCCAACTTATAACTAAATCTGAGGGGGTTGCGATGGGGAGGTTCCCTTGTCAGTGCCACGCATGCCTTCTCATCATTATCACACTAAAGCTGTTTATTTGCACATACGGAGTGAACTTTAACAAAACCAACAAACCGCACCGACGGATTCCTGACTGGTAATACAGCAAAAAAGGTTTTACGAACATGTATCTGCAAATCCATCGTTGCCACGGTAGATGGTGCTGACGAATGACACTTCCTCTGACCACGTGCCGTATTTTCCTTGTGTCTTGTAGGCTGTGTGATCGACGCAACGTACTGTAAGCACCAGGATGGTCCGGTTATTAATGTCGGGAACAAACCGAGACGGCGTCTGTGTACGGCCAAGCAGACGGAAACGGTCGAGAGGCAGCACAGCTATACCAAAACAAGTATCCTCACAGTCACCAACCACGCAGTATTTCAAGTCCCTTTTTGGGCTTTTGTATGATCATGGGACTTTTCAGACCGACGAACGTGCAGGAAGGCGGTGTGCTTGCGTACACTAGATTTGGAGGACCGGTTTCTACTGGATACTGAGACGCACCGTAGTACTAGCTCCAGACAAGTGACCGCTAACATGGTGTAAGCCAAAGTACGATTATTTGTATCCTGCATGACAACCGCTACCATCCCAGTCATCTAGAATCCCATGGGACCGAGCGAGATGGTGCAGTGGTTAGCATAATGGACTTGCATTCGGGAGGACGACGGTTCAAACACGTGTCCGGCCATCCTCATTTAGGTTTCCCATGAGTTCCCTAAATCGCTTCAGGCAAATGCCGGGATGGTTCCATTGAAAGGATACGGCGGACTTCCTTCCCCATCTTTCCCTAATCCGATGGGACGGATGACCTCGCTGTTTGGTCCCCTCCTTCGAACCAACCAACCAATCAATCCCATGGAGGCCACTCTGAACGTCTGTTGTGACGTGGATGTGATACAGCTCTGTACTGCGTTCCCGGACGATTTGTTGTCGTTGCACGCACAGTGTCCATTTCAAAAAAATGGTTCAAATGGCTCTAAGCACTATGAGACTTAACATCTGAGGTCATCAGCCCCCTAGAACTTAGAACTACTTAGGAGCAGCGCGGTTCCGCACTGAAGCGCCTAGAACCGTTCGGCCACAGCGGCCGGCTGTCCATTTCCGGACATCTGTTCATAAGACGTTTTATCTTCCGTTTGCAGTCAGGAATCCGTCCCTGCAGTTTGTTAGTTTTATTGATGATCGTCCTGTATATGATTTTAATAAATGATTGTTAATTGTTACTCGTTGCGTGGCCAACACTTTTTTTCTGTTTTAATTTGCCCTATGACAAGATAGGTGCTGCGTGGAAGTTCCCCACAGGAATAGAACACCGCTAGCTTTATGTTGGCCGCCAACGTTGTTTGGTGAATATATCCCAAGAAAGTATAATTACGAAGTTTTAAGACTCAGTTTTCAATTAGAAAAATAGGAATACACTATAATGCCGTACGTGTCACTCGCGCAGCGATCTTGACATCTAGATTAGATTAAATCACAGCATACACCGTGATGTTTGAGCCATCATTTCTTCCCGTTCTCCGTACCTGAATGGAACGGAAAACTGCCCTGATAACTGGTAAACTCCCATGTGCTTGACAGTGGATGTAGATGTGACCTGGTTTTTATGCCGACATCTAAGGCCAATACTTCGTGTTCAACATCTATGTTGAACGGTCTCCGTAGTCAAATGGTTGCCGTCACGATAGCTCAGCGTGTTCGGTCAGGGGACTGCTCGCTCTCTGTAATTAAAAAAACAAAAAAGAATCTGATATTCGCACAGAACAACTGACAATCCAGTGAAGAAACAGCTCGAAAGGACGAAAGTGAAAGAAAAAGAAACTGTTAGCGTCGCTGCCTCCGGTTCGGAAGGACCTGTGTTCGAGTCCCAGTAGCACCTCGGATTTTTTTCTGAGATAGGAAGGTCGGCAAGGGTTCCGTTTAGCCACTATGAGGCCAGATGAGGCCTACTTGGATACAGAAGCTGCGGCATCTTCAGTTTCCGTCTGCTGGCAATAACGGCTGGAGGCACTGGCAACATGCTGGTCTCGTGTCGCCGGTCGGTGTCGCCGAGCGGTTCTAGGCGGTACAGTCTGGAACTGCGCGACCGCTACGGTCGCAGGTTCGAATCCTACCTTGGGCATGGATGTGTGTGATGTCCTTAGGTTAGTTAAGTTTAAGTAGTTCTAAGTTCTAGGGGACTGATGACCTCATAAGTTAAGTCCCATAGTGCTCAGAGCCATTTGAACCATTTGATCACGCGTCCCAGGATCACAGATCGCTCATCGTACTGCCTTGTTGCAGCAGTGGGGCAGTTGGAAGGGGCCTGAGGCATAGTCCGTGAGAGATGTTTACTTTACTTACAGCTGCGTCACAGTGTTTAAAAGACTGCGGTATTAATATTAAAATATCTATAATTGCAGTCTCAACATGGAAATTTTGTGAATATCAGTGATCGTGGAGCATCTGTAGATGTTCTCCCTCCAAGTGCTCCCACGTCAGCTCACGGAGTACTCCCGTTGTACTGCTGGAAGCTGTCGATGACAACAGGGACGAGGTGGAGGAGGAGTCTCATGTGCTGGGGTGTGGCCCTGTAACGGCGGCCTGGTCGGCTCCCAGCCTGCAGCCTCCAGCCGAAGCCGCAGCCGGCCGCAGCCGACGTCGAAGGCCGCGCCGCGCACGAATCTGTCCGTGTCCCGGTCTCGTCCCCACGCCTGCCAACCGCGAGCGCTGCATTCTTCCCCCCCCCCCCCTCCTCACCCCCTCCCCCACACACCCACATCCACCCACGCGCCACTCGCGGCGGTCTGTCCCGGGAGTGCGAGGTCAAAAGACTCTTACGCTGCATTCCTGTCTCGCAGCGATCACAAAATAATGTTGGCTCTCAGCTGTTCGAACAATGCGTTTAGGGCCCAACGTGAAACTTGTTGCTCATCCTGCATGAGTCCTCACAGAAAACTATAGGGCGTCTCGAAATAATGTATAAAACCATAACATTTCTTTACTTTTTTAAATTTCTTTCGCTTCTAGCTGCCCAGCTATTCATTTACTAAACATATCAGAATTCCGTATATGTTACGTCAACAGCGGATTTTCGATACATCTCCGTATTTCTTGTTGTTATGGACTTCAGTCCAGATACTGGTTTGATGCAGCTCTCCATGCTACTCAATCCTGTGCTAGCTTCTTCATCTCCCAGTACCTACTGCAGCCTACATCCTTCTGCATCTGCTTAGTGTATTCATCTCTTGGTCTCCCTCTACGATTTTTACACTCCACGCTGCCCTCCAGTACTAAATTAGCGATCCCTTGATGCCTCAGAATATGCCCTACCAACCGATCACTTCTTCTAGTCAACTTGTGCCACAAATTTCTCTTCTCTCCAATTCTATTCAATACCTCCTCATTGAGCATTCTTCTGTAGCACCACATTTCGAAAGCTTCTATTCTCTGCTTGTCTAACCTATTTATCGTCCACGTTTCACTTCCATACATGGCTACACTCCATACAAATACTTTCAGAAACGACTTCCTTACACTTAAATCTATACTGGATGTTAACAAATTTCTCTACTTCAGAAACGCTTTCCTTGCCATTGCCAATCTACATTTTATATCGTCCGTACTTCGACCATCATCAGTTATTTTGCTCCCCAAATAGCAAAATTCATTTACTACATTAAGCTTCTCATTTCCTAATCTAATTCCCGCAGCATCACCCGATTTTCTTCGACTACATTCCATTATGCTCGTTTTGCTTTTGTTGATGTTCATCTTATAACCTCCTTTCAAGACACTGTCCATTCCGTTCAGCTGTTCTTCCAGGTCCTTTGCTGTCACTGACAGAATTACAATGTCATCGGCAAACCTCAAAGTTTTTATTTCTTCTCCATGGATTTTAATTCCTACTCCGAATTTTTCTTTTGTTTCCTTTACTGCTTGCTCAATATACAGATTGAATAACATCTGGAATAGGCTACATCCCTTTCTCACTCCCTTCCCAACCACTGCATCCCTTTCATGCTCCTCGACTCTTATAACTGACATTTTGTTTCTGTACAAATTGTAAATAGCCTTTCGCTTCCTGTATTCTACCGAAGCCACCTTCAGAATTTGAAAGAGAGTATTCCAGTCAACATTGTCAAAAGCTTTCTCTAAGTCTACAAATGCTAGAAACGTAGCTTTGCCTTTCCTTAATCTATTGTCTAAAATAAGTCGTAGCGTCAGTATTCCCTCACGTGTTCCAACATTTCTACGGAATCCAAACTGATCTTCCCCGAGATCGGCTTCTACCAGTTTGTCCTTTATTTTGTAAAGAATTCGTGTTAGTAGTTTGCAGCTGTGACTTATTAAACTGATAGTTCGGTAATTTTCACATCTGTCAACACCTGCTTTCTTTGGGATTGGAATTATTATATTCTTCTTGAAGTCTGAGGGTGTTTCGCCTGTCTCATACATCTTGCTTACTAGATGGTATAGTTTTGTTAGGCCTGGCTCTCCCAAGGCTGTCAGTAGTTCTACTGGAATGTACATATCATAAAATCGATGTACGTCCGTGTGTATGTACACACTGATAAGCCACTATGACCACTGCCAACCGCGACGTTGGATACCGTCTGGTGGCGCCGCGAGCGCGTGACGCAATAACAAAAGCTTGTAAGCGGAGCAGACACGGACGGGGGATCACCCTAGCGAAGATATGGCCTGCAAATGGCGAAATCCATTAAGATAAGCGACTCTGACGAAGGGCGCATTATTATTACGAGTACTGTGAACGAGTATCTCGAAAACGGCGAAACTGGTCGAATGTTCACGTGCTACTGTCGTGAGCATCTGCGGAAAGAGGTAGAAGGAGAGTGAAATTATCACTAGGCGCTAAATGGTTGGAAGTCCACGACTATTCACAGAACATGGGGTTAGGATGCCTGTGTGCTCTGTAAGGTGGCTTCTTCTTTATTCGTGTCAGAGGTACACTAAAATGAACACACATACAATACATAGAAAGGAAACTATACAGTATTCACCCAGAACTGGGCAACTTTGATAGCATTGCGTGCTGCAGACGTTAAGTCCTTCGTGCTACAGCTGGTTGGTCGTAAGTTACATTTGAAGAGATGCCGGGTTGTCTGCAATTCACCGCATTCGCACAGAGTTGTGTTGGCATTTGTCAGTTGGAAGTTTGCCAGCCGGTGTGGCCGTGCGGTTAAAGGCGCTACAGTCTGGAGCCGCGTGATCGCTACGGTCGCAGGTTCGAATCCTGCCTCGGGCATGGGTGTGTGTGATGTCCTTATGTTAGTTAGGTTTAAGTAGTTCTAAGTTCTAGGGGACTGATGACCTTAGAAGTTAAGTCCCATAGTGCTCAGAGCCATTCAGTTGGAAGTTCCATTTAAGGAGACTGTCCCTCGATCTTGGGACTCCGGCCCGTAGTCTGTTCAAGGACTTCCAGACGACCCATTCTCCGTGTGTCCAGGCGGCAGGGATTCTTGTGGTGTCATCTAGTTTGACAGGTGTTGGCATCTTTCTTTCCACTTGGTGAGTCTGGTAGGCGCAGCTGATCCTTCTAAGGGCTGTGAAGTTGTTAGGAAACTCTTCCTGGACTTCAGCAGTTTTGGCTTGGCAGGTTGATGTCCAAAGAGAGGATGTGAGGTCACTGTACTTGATTTATGCCTCTCGATGTTAGCGGCAAACTCTCTTCTGATGTTACATGGAGCAATCCCAGCGAGACATTGCACTTCGTCCATGGGGGTTGGCCTTAGGCAGCCTGTAACAATCCTACAGCTGTCATTTAAGGCTACATCAACCTGCTTTGCATGTACTGAATTGTACCACACTGGGCTAGCATATTCTCCTGCAGAATAGCGTAAGTCAGGAGCTGTTGTTCTTAATGTTTATGGATGTGTACCCCAGTTCGATCCCGCCAGTTTCCGAAGAAGGCAGTTTCTGGAGGATACTTCCTGCTTCAGCTTCAGACAATGTTCCTTACAGGTTAGTTTACGGTCGAGAGTGACACCCAAATACCTGGGATGGGAACAGTATTCTAGTGCAACTCCATTCCAGAATATTTCAAGTATCCCTTCACCTTGTTTATGTTTCAGATGGAATGAACACACTTGCTTTTTCTTAGGATTGGGTGCGAGTTGATTCTTTTCATAGTAAGTACCAAGCTGTTGTAGACCGTGTGCAAGCATTGTCTCTACATCTTCAAACCGACTGCCCTTGCAAAGCAAGAACAAGGTCATCAGCATACATGAAACTTCTGCATCCTTGAGGCTGTGGTTGATCGTTAGTGTACACATTAAATAAAATAGGTCACAGTACACTTCCTTGTGGGAGACCGTTCGTTTGAGTTCTCCATCGGCTGTGTTTTCCTTGGAAGTCCACCTAAAAACGTCGATTCTGTAGGAGTGTTGCAACTGTAAGGTGGCATAGATGGTGATCTGCGGCATCTCTGCCGAAAGAACACAATGCTGCTGCTCGCACAAGTGCTTCGGAGCATACCGTTCATCGTACATTGTAGAACATGGAGCTCTGCAGCAGACTACCCTTACGTGTTCACATGTTGACCCGTCGGCATTGTCAGTTACGATTGAAGTGGCCACGGGACCTTCGGGATTCGACCGTCGGTCAATGGAAATGCGTCGGCCCTTCGTGTGAATCCCATTTTTGCTACACAAGTCGATGGTCGTCACCATAAACGTCGTCATCGATGTGGACGGCGGCCCGAAACGAGCAACGTGCCACGGACGCAGGCTGGTGGGAGCAGTATTGTGCTACATGAGACATTCTCCTCCGCTTGCATGGGACCTGTGGTAGCAACGCAAGACACGCTGACAGCTGCGAACCGCCTGCATCCCTTCATAATGTCTTCCCGATGGCGATGTCATCTGTCGACAGTATAATTGTCCGTCTTTCGGAGCCAGAACCGTGCTACAGTGGTTTCACGGACATTATAGTAACTCAGGTTGATATATCGGTCACAACATTCTCCTGATGTAAATCCTGTGGAACCTGTCTGGGTCGCTATCGGGAGCCATCACCGCGTACGCAAATCGGCGACCTGTTATTTACGCGAGTTGCATGACCTGTGCGTCCACCTCTAATGCCACGTACCTCCGCGCACCTACAAACAAAATGTCGGATCCCTGATACGCAGAATCAGTGATGTATTTCGTTCCAAAGACCGACAAACAAAGTACTGCGCAGGTAGTCATAATGTTTCGGTTCATCAGTAAGTATATGAGCGCTATTCGGAAAGTAAAAAACGATCGGTTGCGAAATGGAAATCGCAGTGAGAAACGTGACTTTTATTTGCAACAGTTAGCGACACCTCCCAGCTACTTCTCTCCGTAGTCGCCGCTTCGACCTCGACGTCTGTCGTAGACTTGTACCAACTTTCCAATACCCTGCTCACAGAAGGTAGCGTCCTGCGCTTTCCGTCAATTTTCTGCCCAGGACGGCAGCTCGTTGTCCGTGCCAAAATGTTGCGTTCATAGGCCGCGGTTCATTTGAGAAGAAGTTAAAAGTCAGAGGTATGCAAGGCCGGGCAGTACCTTGGGTGGTCAAACACTTCCCATCGAACACACTGCAGGAGCGTCCCCATTGCCTCTTGCAGTGTGCGGCCGAGAACTGTCATGAAGAAGAGACTGCGTGACAGTTACGTTACGTGGTGTTGTGTTAAAACAGGCGAAATATCACGGCAGGGACGCACACTTGGTAGACGCTATTTTCTAGGCATCTTTACGCGCTCACTGCGCTCTCAGAACTGAGAAGAGTGCGAGCATACTAGAGACATTGCCCAACACGTTTGTTCAAAGCTTCATCGGATTTTCACTGTGGTTTCCATTTCGCGACCGATCGTTTCTTAATTTTCGAATAGCCCTCACATTAATATATGTGTGTATGTTCCACTTCTCCTCCTAAACCACTTTTCATCCAGCATTTGAGAATCAGAGCAATTACTGACTCGCAACGAACTTCACACATAATTTCAATCCTTTATTACACTTTTTCTCGCTGACAATCCACGCAGAATGATAACAGAGAAAAGCTTGTCGCTTATTGCATTTTAGAAGTTCATGCAGTAAAACTGTCGCCTGCTCCGTGACGTTTTAATTTGTTACTTTTGTACTACTAACTGCATTCGCAAACATTTTGCAGGCAGAATTAGCATATACCACTGAATGTACAGAGAAAATACCATTGTACGACCCATAGTTCAGAAGATATCACACCATAAACACAGCGATTCGTGAAAACTGCTGAGTTATGCATGACGTTTCAATTTATTACTTATCTCCTTCTCTATTCGCGACACATTTCGCAGAGACGATATTCCCACGAGCCACTAAATGTACCTACAAAAATATATCGTACGAAACATAGTTCAGGCGATATGACGCCGAAAACTGACATGCATGAAAAATGCTGCATCGTGCACGACGTTATAATACATTACTTTTTTACACCACATTTCGCAGCTAGTAGACACATATACCACTAGACGCATGTGCAAAATCATATTATTGTAAGATATACAGTTCAGGTGATAAGTCGTCGTAAATGCTGCAGAATAAGATTCGCTAGAGATACAAGTGAAGTATATAAAAGAATTCGTGTGAAATACGATAAATATATTTGACATGTGCGTACGCGGAATAGCTACGGGAGAAAAGCTCATCTTAAGGACCTGGAAAAATTTCAGTCGTATTTTGTTCACACATTAATTACTATCTAGCAAGAAATTCTGTGCGGTTAAGAACCACGAGCCTTCTATTGAGTTGGGAGTGATAATGTGTAGAGAGAGGGGCGCGGAGAAGATGGAGAGACAGAGAAGAAAAGGGGGAGGTGAACATAGAGAGGGAGGGGGAGGAGCTGGACAGAGAGAGGGGAGAAGAGATGGTGTTAGAGGGGCAGGGGAAAACGGACAGAAGAGGACGGAGGAGATGGACAGAGGGGACAGAAGCAGATGGGCAGAGAGAGGGGTAGGAGGGGATGAGCATTCTCGAACATGGTCGTTTTGGTGGTCGAGGTGCCGACCGGTGTGGCCGAGCGGTTCTAGGCGCTTCAGTCTTGAACCGCGCGACCGTTACGGTCGCAGGTTCTAATCCTGCCTCGGGCATAGATGTGTGTGATGTCCTTAGGTTAGTTAGGTTTAAGTAGTTATAAGTTCTAGGGGATTGATGACCTCAGATGTCAAGTCCCATGGTCGAGGTGTTATGGTGTAGGGAGGCATAATTTTGCATGGACGTACTGCCCTCAAAATCTTTGAACACGGTACTCTCACCCGTCAATGTCACTGTGACATTGTATCCTTCCCCATATACATCTTATCAGGGATACATTCCCTCCTGATTTCATTTTTGTGGATGACAATGTGCAAACGCATCGAACTGAGCGTGTGGATGAGCTCTTGAAACGAGAGTCCGCCCATTCGAGCCCGTATGGGACATATTGCAGCTCGTCCACATTAACCAGCCACCAGCCACCATCCAGCAATTTATTGTCATCCGCGCTGGTGGAGAAATAGAACGCCACATCACAAGAACCCCTTAGCAATGTTGTGGTCAGAACGGGAGCACTTTGGACAGCATCCTTTAAGTTGTGATCGCACAGCCCATTAAGGTAAGTGTATAAGATAAGATTGAAACGTGTAAGAAGTGTGTTAGGACCGCTCTTTTTGCCTGTATACATAAATGATCTAGGAATAGGGTGAGCATTAATCAGAGACTGTTCGCTGATGGTGCTGTGGTGTACGGGAAGGTAGGTGACTGTAGGAAGATACAAAATGGCTGAAACAAAGTTCCTATTTGGTTTGATGAATTGGAGCTTGCTCTAAATGTAGAGAAACGTAAGCTAATGCAAATGAGTAGGAGAAACAATCCTGTAACGTTCGAATACCTTACTAATGATGTGCTGCTTGAGATAGCCACATCCATTAAATATCTAGGCGGACGTAAGAACCATGTCCCGCGGTCTGATATTCAGGAGACCATCATAAATCGCGATGACTTCAGTGTAATTATTGGGTTTTTGAATAAAAGTGTCATTTCTGCTCGCCTCATTGCGTGTATCTTTCAGTTAGCTTCTGAACTCTACATTTGCAGTTCTATGTATGGGCCAAGTTTCTGGAGCCATGTTGCAGCAGCACATAATGCCAAAGTTAGTTCTGAACTTAAGTTTTGCTCACTAGCGTATAATGTAGCGCCCATTAACAGGCACGTAAATCTACCATTGTTCGAACACGCTGTTAGCGGTAAAGCGCTGGAAACAATAACGTGCGTAAAATATCAAATAGCATACATTTGAAGAGACCTGAAGCGGCAGGACGTGCGAAAACAAGTTGTAGGATAGGTTCATTGGAAGAATTATAAGGAAATGTAATTGAGTCACGAATGAGCAACCTCTCAAAAATCCCTTTGATTTATTCTTGACTGCTGCCTCTTACAGGGAAAGATTAACAGAGAATATAAGGAACATCCAAAGAAGAAGTCGGTCTGTTCCGTATGCGCTAGACAGTTAAGGATATGCTAATTCAACTTCAGCGCTGTAGGAAAGAAGAACAGGAAGCAACGTATTACTTCCTTCCACGTATATCTCACGAAATGGCCATCACGATAAGATTAGAGAACTTCAAGTGCAAATGGCTGCTTTCGGCAGTATTTCTGTACGCGGTCCCTTGTCTAATGGAACAGGAGAGGGGAAAACGATAGTAATAGACGAATAACTTCCCGCCACACACGGCAGGCTGGTTTGCATCGTATAATGGTACACTCCTCAACACACATTACACGCCTCTCAGCAGATCCTGGTTCTCACGTTCTTCGTTTTACGGTCGACGAGAACTTGTAATTGCACACTGTTACGACGCCGTTCATTACGAGAAAGGAGCAAACCTCACTGCGCTGCAACTTATCTGATGCCACTTGTCAGCAGAACGGCACAAGCTGCATTCACACGCCACGAGCTTCACGTCAGTTGTGCCACGATTTCATAACACTTCAAGCCACCGTCACAAAGACTCCCACTCTGAAGCGATGATTCCCAACCTTCCGAGTTCGTAATCTCTGAACGAGATCAAAATTTATCCAATACGCCCAAGAATGCTTTAGACTGAAAAAAATCTTGAATACTCCTACTAAAAAGAAAAGATGAGAAATAATTCTTAGTTATGATTCAAACAAATAAAACTTGCCCGTTTTTATAGGTGATTTGCTCAAGCAAGATTAGAAGGCCCTCGGTTTCGTTTACTTTGCTATCCTAGCAGAAAACCCACTTTCACATTCGTAAGTTGTTGGGTCAGTATTCTTAATGCTTGGGTGACAACAGTGGTAACTGCGTTTCGCCAAAATCTTGTCAGTGCCGTCTTATAACCTATTTACAGTATGTTGTCTTTGCGTAGTGCGGGAAATTGCACTTTGGCTGGATTTCGCCGTCTGACAATATTTCTTCATAGTCTTAAAACCAAGGAATTTACCGTTGACTTTCCAGTCAGGAAAATGGTTTCCAATAGACTTTATTACTAGCTGCTGACCTCCTTTATCTGTAACTGAGAATTTTTCAATTCTTCCGCCTTTCACTATTAACAGTTATGAGTACATTGAGACGTCAGCTTCAGATCTGCATTGGTGGAACTAAAAGTTTACGGAGAAAGCTGGAGATTTTATTTCGCACAGTTAAAATGGTCGTAACATTTTCTTGCTAATTAGGATTAAGTGTATTCACTTCTCCAAAGAAATCAACAACTTAACCAATTTTAAGATAAATACAAGGTGAACACTAATGAAACAAACTGCAGCGACGATTCTTGACTGGAAAAGGAGGAAAAAAGATGGTATGAACATGTTCCTGGACATGCATCGTTTCCATGGTAAATGGCGCTGACGAATGACACGTCCTCTGACAGCGCGCCGTGTGTTCCTTGTGTGTTGTAGGTTATGCGATTGAGGCAGCGTACTGCAAGCAGCAGAATGGTCCGGTATTCATGTCGCCAACAAGCCGAGATGGTTCCAGAATGAGATTTTCACTCTGCAGCGGTGTGTGCTCTGAGATGAAACTTCCTGGGAGATTAAAACTGTGTACCGGACCGAGACTCGAACTCGGGACCTTTGGCTTTCGCGGGCAAGCGTTCTACCATCTAAGCTAACCAAGCACGACTCACGACCCGTCCCCACAGCTTCAATTCTGCCAGTACCTCGTCTCCTACCTTCCAAACTTCACAGATGCTCTTCTGTGAACCTTACAGAACTAGCACTCATGGAAGAAAGGATATTGCGGAGACATGGCTTAGCCACAGCCTGGGGGATGTTTCCAGAATGAGATTTTCACTCTGCAGCGGAGTGTGCACTGATATGGGTAGCTCAGATGGTAGAGCACTTGCCCGTGAAAGGCAAAGGTCCCGAGTTCGAGTCTCGGTCCGGCACACAGTTTTAAACTGCCAGGAAGTTTCAAAAAATGGTTCAAATGGCTCTGAGCACTATGGGACTTAACTTCTGAGGTCATCAGTCCCCTAGAACGTAGAACTACTTATATCTAACTAGCCTAAGGACACCACACACACCCATGCCCGAGGCAGGATTCGAACCTGCGACCGTAGCGGTCGCGCGGTTCCAGACTGTAGCGCCTAGAACCGCTCGGCCATTCCGGCCGGCAGGAAGTTTCAAGCCGAGATGTTGTTTGTGTACGGCCAAGCAGATGGAAACTATCGAGAGGCAGCGCGACTATACCAAAACAAGTACAAACACAGACACCAAGCACATCACACAACATCTGAAGCCCTTTTGGGCGTTTGTGTGATCGTGGCGTCCTTTCAGACAGGCGAACGTGCACGGAGGCGGCGGATTGTGCGTACACCAGGTTTGGAGTTTATACTAGAGTTGCCTCAAAATCCTGTAGAAGGCGGTCCTCGAAACCTGATGTAGGCACAATCCGCCGCCACGTTCGTCTGTCTGAAAGGATGCACGATCACACAAAGACCCTAAAGGGCTTCAAATTTTGTGGTTGGTGTTTGTGAGGGTACTTGTTCTGGTATAGCCGTGCTGCATCTCGACCGTTTCCATCTGCTTGGCCGTTCCACAACAACATCTCGGCTTGTTGACGACATGAATAACGGACCATTCTGCTGCTTGCAGTACGCTGCCTCAATCGCATAACCTACAATACACAAGGAACACACGGCGCGCTGTCAGAGGACGTGTCATTCGTCAGCGCCATTTACCGTGGCAACGATGCATGTCTTGACACACATTCATACCATCTTTTTTCCTTCATTTCCAGTCAGGAATCCGTCCCTGTGATTTGTCGGTTTTATTAATGTTCACACTGTATATTACCTCTCATTCTGCCTGCATCGTCGAGAAAATGGCCTACAGACGAAACAATACGTGAGAAATCAGGCGGTAACTGCACTGTTGAGTTTCATTCTCTGCTCCAAGGCATACAGCGGGCTTTTGAGATCCGGCTCATTAAAGCGTCTCGTCTGTTTTCAGTGAATATGCATCAGAGATGACACTGGGACATTGCGGTTTCCAGATAGGAGAGTATTACCAGATCCGGCATTTACCGTACAACCAAGGGCAATCTCGCGAGAACGTTGGTACCGACCGGGGGATTTGAGCAATTTTTTTATTTTTGAGTATGCATTAGCAATCGCGTACTACAACAAGAAGTTCAAATTTTGTGGTAATTTGAGGTCATCGCTGATTTTCAGTCGAATTTCAAATAAAGTGGTTCATACACTCATTTCTCAAGCTTTGGCTTCCACCGCTCGGATTACCGAATAATAATTTAGCTATTATTTCTTATTTATGTAATAAACTGAGGACGCGCCGCGGCTTCGCATAGGTAGCTCAAGGTATCTGCAAATGGTTTAAATGGCTCTGGGTACTATGAGACTTAACATATGAGGTCATCAGCTCCCTAGAATTTAGAATTACTTAAACCTAACTAACCTAAGGACACCACACACAACCATGCCCGAGGCAGTATTCGAACCTGCGACCATAGCAGCAGCGCGGTTACGGACTGAAGGGCCTAGAAACGGTCGGTCACCGCGGCCGGCCAGGTATCTGCAGCTGGACGACTTGTATGCTGCAGCGGTAATTTTGTCTGTACCACTGTACAGAGTTATGATTTAAACCGAGAGAAACGTTAGATAACTCAGCATCAACGCTTTCATGTAACTTAAACGATTTAAGCAGCGGACGCCAGGAAAGTTCTCAGGGGGCACGAATGTTACCTATACCATATGTAAATGGCGTTCTGTGTGACCTGGCAGTGAAGGGAGCTGCGAGCTACCACACTGCCCAGTCTGCTTGTATGCGGCGTCAGTTCGCAGCAGGTTCCTTTTTTGTGAATGATCTTTTCCCACGTTCCCCTTCACACCCGTTAAACATTAACTTATGACCTTAAACATTAACTTATTACCTTAATATGTGATATGCCTTGTAGGCCAGGATATTTAGGAAGTTAGCGGCAGCTCGTGCCGGCTGCAGTTGGCGGTAGCTGGCGCAGGCTTGGCGCTGCGCTCGGGCAACCTTACAGCTGTCCCCTGTACCCGCATAACTTCCTCCCCTATGGGATCATTTCTGCCTAATCGCCCATCCGTTGTCACTATTGACAATACCAATTCCCGCGCCTTACATCAGGAGTGACTCAAGGCTCTGTCCTCACTCTTATCCTCTGTCTCCTCTTCACTGGTGGTATGCCCAAACCATCCTCACAAGTCCACTTCCTTCAAAGCGCTGATGATATCGCTTTCCCCGCCCTCTATCGCACACTCCAGAAATCACAACGATCCCTCCAAGGTCACCTCAATCAGTTTACCTCCTAGTGTAACCAACAGTTCCTCAAGATCAATTCCTCCCAAACCCAGACAGTAATTATAGGGCAAACCACCCTCACCTTCTGCCACATGACTTTTGCCGTGCCATTTACGACCGTCCTATCCAGTTAACTAACACACTAAAATATCTTGGACTGGACTGGCAACTAACGTGGAAATCTCAGCCACTAACCATTCAACAGAAAGCTCACAACAGACTAAAACTGTGGTGTCACCGCCAGACACCACACTTGCTAGGTGGTAGCTTTAAATCGGCCGCGGTCCATTAGTACATGTCGGACCCGCGTGTCGCCACTTTCAGTGATAGCAGACCGAGCGCCACCACACGGCAGGTCTAGACAGACGTACTGGCACTCGCCCCAGTTGTACAGCCGACTTTGCTAGCGATGCACACTGAGGAAGCCTCGCTCAATTGCAGAGCAGATAGTTAGAATAGCCTTCAGCTAAGTCCATCGCTACGACCTAGCAAGGCGCCATTAGCCTTACATAGCTTGTATCTGAAGAGTCTCACTTATATCGACAATAGCGATGTACCAAGGATGGATTAAAGTTAAGTATTCCAGGAGCTACGTACTTTTCTTTATAGCGTTCATTACGTATCCTGTTACAGACCTATCTGTTGCCTGCGTGAGCTAAACGCGTGCCTTCCGGCCACTTCCGTGGCGTGGCTGTCTTGCTACGCCACAACAGAAACTACTAACCGGCCGAACTTGGTGATTACACCACTCCAGCATTCACCCCACCTCTGTTACGCAAATGTTGCATGGAACTCCACCCCACCAAACTTCTATAAGTCCCTCAAAATCCTCGAAAGCCAAGCACTTTGTCTCGCTCCCCGCATCCGTTTACCTTCCCCCAATGTGGATCCTCTACCATCCCATCAAATCCCACCCCTCGTTACCCACATCGAACACCTCGGAATCTCCTACACTGTCCGCAAACTAGATTCCAGTCACTTCATTGCCTCTCCCCTGATCACTAGTCCTGGTATGCTGCCGCGTCTTCACAAACATATCCCTCCGTCCCTACACCTATAACGCCATATCTTATCCCAACACAACTGCAACCGACTCCCTCTCCCAGACTATGAGATACGCCCCCATATTTATCTTTCCTAGCAACTTTAACGCCTCCCCACCCACCCCACCGCTCATCAGGGCTCCTCTCCCCGTCCATCCGCACCCCTTTCCAACTGCAACCACTGCCGTACTCACACAACACACTACTCCTCACCCTCTGCCCTTCCCATCGATTGAATTTCCCAACATTCAACTCAACTCCTACCTCTCATCCCTATAGTTTCCCTACCTAACAGAGCCCTACCTTTCTGCCCACGCTCTTCAACCCTAAGGCAAAAATTTCTAACCATACTGCTGGTCCTTCACATTTTAAGTGGTTCAGCGTTTTTATCAGGAGAATGTTACCCACTTGTGATGTACCGTAGCGGTCTCGCGGTTCCAGACTGTAGCGCCCAGAAAGGCTCGACCAGTCCGGCCGGCAAGCAGTAAGGGAAGCAAAAGAAAAATTTGGACTAGGAATTAAAGTCCAAGGAGAAGAAATGAAAACTTTGAGGTTTGCCGATGACATTGTAATTTTGTCAGAGACAGAAAAGGACGTGGAAGAGCAGCTGAATAGAATAGACAGTGTCTTGAAAGGAGGATATGAGACGAACATCAATAAAAGCAAAAAGAGGGTAATGGAATGTAGTCGAATTAAATCCGATGATGCTGAGGGAATTAGATTAGGAAATGAGACTCTTAAAGTAGTAAAGGAGTTTTGCTATTTGGGGAGCAAAATAACTGATGACGGTCGAAGTAGGGAGGATTTAAAATGTAGACTGGCAATGGCAGGGAAAGCGTTTCTGAAGAAGAAAAATTTCTTAACATCGAGTGTAGATTTAAGTGTCACGAAGTCTTTTCTGAAAGTATTTGTATGGAGTGTAGGCATGTATGGAAGTGAAACATGGACGATAAATAGTTTGGACAAGAAGAGAATAGAAGCTTTCGAAATGTGGTGCTACAGAAAAATTCCGAAGATTAGATGGGTAGATCACATAACTAATGAGGAAGTATTGAATAGAATTGGGGAGAAGAGGAGTTTGTGGGACAACTAGATTAAGGGATCGGTTAGTAGCACATGTTCTGAGGCATCAAGCGATCACGAATTTAGTGTTGGAGGGCAGCGTGGAGGGTAAAAATCGTAGAGGGAGACCTAGAGATGAATACACTAAGCAGACTCAGAAGCATGTAGGCTGCAGTACGTACTGCGAGATGAAGAGGTTTGACAGGATACAGTAGCATGGAGGGCTGCATCAAACCAGCCTTTGAACTGAAGAGCAAAAACAACAACAACAACAGCCGGCCGGAGTGGCCGAGCGGTTCTAGGCGCTGTAGTCTGGAACCGCGCGACCGCTACGGTCGCAGGTTCGAATCCTGCCTCGAGCATGGATGTGTGTGATGTCCTTAGGTTAGTTAGGTTTAAGTAGTTCTAAGTTCTAGGGGACTGATGACCTCAGAAGTTAAGTACCACAGTGCTCAGAGCCATTTGAACCAACAACAACAATTCACATGGATGATGACCCAAGAACTGTAACCCTGACAATCGACACCCCCCCCCCCTCCCCCCCGCCTATATGGGACGAGGGGATGAAATAACAACAGAGAAAAATAATACCTTCAATGTGAATGAACCTGTCTATCAATGACAGTGTCAAAGTCCCTGCAGTTGTTCCTGAGATTATCCATCGCCATTTTGACGGAAAACTTTGTGGGGACTTTAATTTGTATACGATTGTGTACATTTATTACCTCTATCTAGATAAAGATTCCATTAAAAAAAATAGTCTCTTGTCTGAACAATAATCGATCCGTTTCTTGTTTTTACCCTCCTGAAAAATTTCCATTTCAACCCCTAGGGAGTGGTTACCGGCAGGTTGCGAACCAGTGTTGTAGAGACACGAGGCCGGGTGATGCCGCGCGCTTGGATTCTGAGACGCCGTGAGGCGCGCGGCCGGTGGGATGTGTTTAGAGCGGCGGTGCAGGTAACGCACCGCCTGGTCGGTGCACTCAGCTAATAAGCCCGGGGCCTGCTCATCACAGGCGGCGCTTAGCCGGGTCGGGAGGGTAATATCAGCTGCAAACAGCCGCCAGCCGCAGGGCGGCAGTCGAGGCAAACACGCCACACCGGCGCGCGCGCGCGCACACACACACGCCGGCGACGCTCTGCTCCGGGACAGATTAAACGTCCCGGACGCTGGAACCGCGACCACACAGTCCAGCTGCTCAACTAGCTTCTCACTGTACCAGAGTTATACGAACATCTGGCCAAGACGCCCACCTATGACAGAAAAAAAGAGCTCCGGAATTTTCCTGTTTATCGTTTCATATACGAGAGTGAGTCAAATGAAAACCTTAAATTTGTAATAACAAATCGAAATTTCACGCCGTTATCCTGTAAGTTGGTAAGCGTGCTACAAACAGCGTGCAGAATGGCCTGTAGGTGGCAGCATAGTGCAGATGCACACATACCGTCATAGTATCAGTATAAAGATGGCCGCCCCACTTGCGACTCGCACCAGGGAGGAACAGCGTTCTGTTATTCGGTTTTTGCGTAGTGAACGTGTGAAACCTATTGAAATTCATCGACGAATGAAGGTTCAGTACGGTGATGTATGTTTGTTACAGCAGCAAGTGTACGAATGGAGTAGGAAGTTCGCAAACGGTGTGACTTCAGTGGAAGATGCTCCTCGTCCAGGTCAGGCACAACGAGTTCTGACTCGACAGAACATTGCAGCAGTTGAAGCCATAGTGAAGGAAAACCGCCGAGTGACACTGAAAGACTTTGCAGCATGTTTACAGATTAGTCGTGGGTCAGCACACCACATTGTGCATGATGTGCTCCAGTTTCACAAAGTGTCTGCAAGATGGGTGCCACGGCAGCTGTCTCCTGAAATGAGAGATCGACGTGTTGATGCTTGTGAAGAACTTCTTCGGCGCTTTCAACGAGAAGGTGATGGCTTCCTTGCAAGAATCGTTACTGGGGACGAAACCTGGGTTCACTTCCACCAACCGAAAACGAAGAGAGCGAGCAAGGAATGGCGCCATTCCTCATCAGCAAAACCAAAGAACTTCTAACAGAACCATCACCAGGGAAGGTTATGCTTACTCTCTTTTGAGACGAAAAAGGCGTCATTTTGGAGCATTACATGCCTAGAGGGACCACTGTCACCAGTGCATCATACACAGATCGCCTAAAAAATCATCTGCGGCCTGGAATCAAATCAAAGCGACGTGGATTGCTGTCAGCAGGTGTCCTTTTGCAACATGACAATGCAAGGCCCCACACTGCCCGTACAACAGTTGCAACACTCACAGGCCTGCATTGTGAGTGTCTTCTTCATCCACCATACTCACCAGACCTTGCCCCAAGTGATTTCCATATGTTTGGACCACTCAAAGACGCAATGGGAGGAAAGAAGTTCCGTTCTGATGAAGAGCTGCGCTACGCGACGCATGAGTAGTTGCGCGGACTACCAAAAGAATTTTTTCAAAAGGAATTTTTGCGCTTTGTAAGCGTTGGAGGACTTGCACTAAGCGTGGGGGAGATTATGTTGAAAAGTGATACAGCTTTGTACCACTTCTGCACAATAAATAATATTTAAAAAAATATTTAAGGTTTTCATTTGACTCACCCTCGTAAGTCCAATAAATTCTGCACAATTGTCTGTCGCACTCTTTCTTTCCTCGCAGTTCGTGAAAATACTCACCAATCTGGAGAGCTGGAGGGGCTAAGGGACGGTTAAAACATGTTTTGCCCAAGATGGACCACAACGGTTCGATAATATTCGCATCGGCGAAGGCCGGAAAAGTTGTATTGTTTCATTTTCATAATAAATCAGCCTTAGACATTTAAAAAAACACATTACTGTAGCCGTGACACATTATTTCGCCAGGCCACGTACGTTTTATTGAATGCTGCACTAGACATCAAAGTGACGTTATTTTTCAACACAGTTACTATGCCCCTCTAAACAGCGGTCCTAACGTTCTGCCAATCGTTCTGTTCCTCGACATCAGAAAACCGATCACTATTCACGGAGCAATTCGGCAACACCTCTCTGAACGCCCTTACCGTTGGAAAATTTCTCTCCCACCTTCCTCCTCTCCCCTTCCCGCCCAGATGTTCTCTCAGCTTGCCAAAACGAGTGCCTGGACGCTATCGCCCGAGGGCGATGTCGATGACCTCCGACGAGAATCAGTCACGTCTCTGGGACCTTGGTCAAACTGTTGACGCCATTTCACTTCAGCTAGACGTGACATTCCATTTGACTTACATATCGCGAGAATTTCACGGTGAAGCTATATGTACTTTAGACGTTTTGCCAACAAGAGTCGAGCAGCTCTGCGTAATCTTTGGAGAACGTTTTCAGTTGCTGCGCCATTTCACGCCCACACTGTGATGCAACTGTCATCCGTTCCGCAGCAGAGGTGTCTCTGCAGGAAATCCGGAACATGCACTCTCTTCTGACAATGCGACACTTGTTGGTCAATTGTCTCAGCGGGAGAAGACGCGTGTAGCGCTATCTGAACTTCCTATGTAATCCTTGAAAAAACATGGTCAAATGAACTGTTTTTCTAAATCTGACCGAGCAAGGTGGTCCAGTTAAGACAGAGTCAACTTGCATTTGGGAGGACGAGTTATTCGATTCCCTGTGCTTTTCCTGAGCGGCTTGAGACAAATGCTGGGACTGTCCCTTTGCACGGCCAATTTCCCTCTGCGTCCTTCTCCAATGTGGGTTCGTGCACCGGCTCTTATAACCTTATTGTTGACAGGAAGCTAAACTTAATCTTCCCATCTTTCGTTCTACTGTGCCTTGTAGTAAGACAGAGACAATCTGAATTGTCTACTTTCAACATTGCAGCCCAGTCAGCAATAGTGATAATCTAATATACAAGAAACTATCAGCCTCGATTGCGGTAATGAAACCAACCTTTATCTAAGTTTCAGCCCAAATAATTGAGCCTTCTTCAGAAGATATACCTGAATCTATAATTTGTCTAAGAGGGCATGGTTCACGTGAGCTCCCGAGGCCCCCCGCACGGCGTCCATGGAGACGAGGCGGACGCCAGAGCTTAAGTCTTGGTGTTGCCGTAATATTTAACTACTTCATTTTTAAAATGTGACTACGCCTATTCAGGCTGTTTTAGTTTTATTTCTAGACCATGCCCTCTTAGATAAATTATAGATTCGGGTACATCTTCTGAAGAAGGCTCAATTATTTGGGCTGAAACCTAGGTAAAGGTTGGTTTCATTACCGCAATCGAGGCTGATAGTTTCTTATATATTAATCTGAATTGTGCTCTCCTTCTATCGTTCTCTATACGAAGACAGACCCTTCTGTTCCGAAGAGTCTAAATGAGGATCTGCCGAACAATAATACAAGACTTTTCTCCGCGTACGCATACAAGGAAGAAAAGGTTTTGGCAACGGTAGCTGTGGCGTGAAGGTTTTGTTCAAATCTCTCCTGTCAAACGGTTTTCCCTAATTGTTTCATACGAACTCCGCAAAATCTTGACAGTACAACGTGTCCAGAGTAGCCTTCATCGCCGCGAGTAACTCTGCAACTAGCAGCAGACCTGCGAGTTTCTCTGGGCCACTCCGTGCAACATGTCAGTAAGCCGTAGTGTAGAAATTTGGCATTTGTACTCGTAAGATGAAAGGCACTATTACATTTTACTAAATATTCAAAAAGGTGAATTGTTGTATTACACATTCTATACGAAAGAAGGACGACGAAATCTACCCGGACAACCAACCGAGCGAGGTGGCGCTGTGTTTAACACACTGTACTCGCATTCGGAAGGATGACGGTTCAAATCCATGTCGGGTCATCCTGATTTAGGTTTTCCGTAATTACCCTAAATCGCTTTAGGCGTGGTTATTTTGAAAGGGCACGGCCGACTTCGTTCCCCATCCTTCCCTAATCCGATGTGACCGAAGGCCTCACCCCAAATTAACCAGTCAACCAAGCGGATAACCAAGCACGTTAGCCCGCCACTTTCGTGATCCGGGGAGAAGCACAGGCCCTTTTCGCTGTGCTAGCAGCCCTGGATGATGTGCTTTTTAGGCGAGTACCTTTGTTGTGCCTCAGTTGTACAATTCGCAACCATTCACGAAATGGTCACACGCAATCACACGGGATAACACTAAACTCTACCACTAACACTGCCAGATCCACAAATTAACATGTCTATCACGACCATCTGAAGATATGGGATTAAAGCCAGGAAAAAGAACAGCGAATTACAACGAAAAATTTTTGAAACATAAGAAAGCGTATAATGACGTGCTCCGATTGCTAGTACTTATATTCAAAAGATATTTTTAAGCTAACGATTATATTTAAGCCTTGTACGAAGCTCACTTCAATAAATGCAAACTGATGATCTCACCGTTTCACAATCTACATCTACATCTACATCTATACTCCGCGAGCCACCTTACGGTGTGTGGCGGAGGGTACTTATTGTACCACTATCTGATCCCCCCTTCCCTGTTCCATTCACGAATTGTGCGTGGGAAGAACGACTGCTTGTAAGTCTCCGTATTTGCTCTAATTTCTCGGATCTTTTCGTTGTGATCATTACGCGAGATATATGTGGGCGGTAGTAATATGTTGCCCATCTCTTCCCGGAATGTGCTCTCTCGTAATTTCGATAATAAACCTCTCCGTATTGCGTAACGCCTTTCTTGAAGTGTCCGCCACTGGAGCTTGTTCAGCATCTCCGTAACGCTCTCGCGCTGACTAAATGTCCCCATGACGAATCGCGCTGCTTTTCGCTGGATCATGTCTATCTCTTCTATTAATCCAACCTGGTAAGGGTCCCATACTGATGAGCAATACTCAAGAATCGGACGAACAAGCGTTTTGTAAGCTACTTCTTTCGTCGATGAGTCACATTTTCTTAGAATTCTTCCTATGAATCTCAACCTGGCGCCTGCTTTTCCCACTATTTGTTTTATGTGATCATTCCACTTCAGATCGCTCCGGATAGTAACTCCTAAGTATTTTACGGTCGTTACCGCTTCCAATGATTTACCACCTATGGCATAATCGTACTGGAATGGATTTCTGCCCCTATGTATGCGCATTATATTACATTTATCTACGTTTAGGGAAAGCTGCCAGCTGTCGCACCATGCATTAATCCTCTGCAGGTCCTCCTGGAGCACGTACGAGTCTTCTGATGTTGCTACTTTCTTGTAGACAACCGTGTCATCTGCAAATAGCCTCACGGAGCTACCGATGTTGTCAACTAAGTCATTTATGTATATTGTAAACAATAAAGGTCCTATCACGCTTCCCTGCGGTACTCCCGAAATTACCTCTACATCTGCAGATTTTGAACCGTTAAGAATGACATGTTGTGTTCTTTCTTCTAGGAAATCCTGAATCCAATCACAAACCTGGTCCGATATTCCGTAAGCTCGTATTTTTTTCACTAAACGTAAGTGCGGAACCGTATCAAATGCCTTCCTGAAGTCCAGGAATACGGCATCAATCTGCTCGCCAGTGCCTACGGCACTGTGAATTTCTTGGGCAAATAGGGCGAGCTGAGTTTCACATGATCTCTGTTTGCGGAATCCATGTTGGTTATGATGAAGGAGATTTGTATTATCTAAGAACGTCATAATACGAGAACACAAAACATGTTCCATTATTCTACAACAGATTGACGTAAGCGAAATAGGCCTATAATTATTCGCATCTGATTTATGACCCTTCTTGAAAATGGGAACGACCTGCGCTTTCTTCCAGTCGCTAGGTACTTTACGTTCTTCCAGCGATCTACGATAAATTGCTGATAGAAAGGGGGCAAGTTCTTTAGCATAATCACTGTAGAATCTTAAGGGTATCTCGTCTGGTCCGGATGCTTTTCCGCTACTAAGTGATAGCAGTTGTTTTTCAATTCCGATATCGTTTATTTCAATATTTTCCATTTTGGCGTCCGTGCGACGGCTGAAGTCAGGGACCGTGTTACGATTTTCCGCAGTGAAACAGTTTCGGAACACTGAATTCAGTATTTCTGCCTTTCTTCGGTCGTCCTCTGTTTCGGTGCCATCGTGGTCAACGAGTGACTGAATAGGGGATTTAGATCCGCTTACCGATTTTACATATGACCAAAACTTTTTAGGGTTCTTGTTTAGATTGTTTGCCAATGTTTTATGTTCGAATTCGTTGAATGCTTCTCTCATTGCTCTCTTTACGCTCTTTTTCGCTTCGTTCAGCTTTTCCTTATCAGCTATGATTCGACTACTCTTAAACCTATGATGAAGCTTTCTTTGTTTCCGTAGTACCTTTCGTACATGATTGTTATACCACGGTGGATCTTTCCCCTCGCTTTGGACCTTAGTCGGTACGAACTTATCTAAGGCGTACTGGACGATGTTTCTGAATTTTTTCCATTTTTGTTCCACATCCTCTTCCTCAGAAATGAACGTTTGATGGTGGTCACTCAGATATTCTGCGATTTGTGCCCTATCACTCTTGTTAAGCAAATATATTTTCCTTCCTTTCTTGGCATTTCTTATTACACTTGTAGTCATTGATGCAACCACTGACTTATGATCACTGATACCCTCTTCTACATTCACGGAGTCGAAAAGTTCCGGTCTATTTGTTGCTATGAGGTCTAAAACGTTAGCTTCACGAGTTGGTTCTCTAACTATCTGCTCGAAGTAATTCTCGGACAAGGCAGTCAGGATAATGTCACAAGAGTCTCTGTCCCTGGCTCCAGTTCTGATTGTGTGACTATCCCATTCTATACCTGGTAGATTGAAGTCTCCCCCTATTACAATAGTATGATCACGAAACTTCTTCACGACGTTCTGCAGGTTCTCTCTGAGGCGCTCAACTACTACGGTTGCTGATGCAGGTGGTCTATAGAAGCATCCGACTATCATATCTGACCCACCTTTGATACTTAACTTAACCCAGATTATTTCACATTCGCATTCGCTAATAACTTCACTGGATATTATTGAATTCTTTACTGCTATAAATATTCCTCCACCATTGGCGTTTATCCTATCCTTGCGGTATATATTCCATTCTGTGTCTAGGATTTCGTTACTGTTCACTTCCGGTTTTAACCAACTTTCCGTTCCTAATACTATATGCGCACTATTTCCTTCAATAAGAGATACTAATTCAGGAACCTTGCCCTGGATACTCCTGCAGTTTACCAATATTACGTTAACTTTTCCTGTTTTTGGTCTCTGAGGACGGACGTTCTTTATCAACGATGATAATGTCCTCTCTGGTAAGCCGTCAGGTATTTTATCGTTTCGCCCAAGGGGGGGTCCCTCTAACCTAAAAAAAAAACCCCCGTGTGCACGCCACACGTACTCTGCTACCCTAGTAGCTGCTTCCGGTGTGTAGTGCACGCCTGACCTGTCTAGGGGGGCCCTACAGTTCTCCACCCAATAACGGAGGTCGATGAATTTGCAACCATTATAGTCGCAGAGTCGTCTGAGCCTCTGGTTTAGACCCTCCACACGGCTCCAAACCAGAGGACCGCGATCGACTCTGAGCACTATGCTGCAGATATTAAGCTCAGCTTGCACTCCGCGTGCGATGCTGGTTGTCTTCACCAAATCAGCCAGCCGCCGGAAGGAACCAAGGATGGCCTCAGAACCCAAGCGGCAGGCGTCATTCGTTCCGACATGTGCTACTATCTGCAGCCGGTCGGTCACACCCAGTGCGTTCAATAGCTGCCGGAAGGGCCTCCTCCACATTACGGACGAGACCCCCCGGCAAGCACACCGAGTGCACACTGGCATTCTTCCCCGACCTACCCGCTATTTTCCTGAGGGGCTCCATAACCCGCCTAACGTTGGAGCTCCCTATAACTAATAGGCCCGCCCTCTGTGACTGTCGGGACCTTGCCGGAGAATCGGCCACTGGCCCAACAGGCGAGGCATCCTGTGGTGGCTCGGAAACGATGTCATCACCACTAGGAAGCACCCCGTACCTGTTGGAAAGGGGTAAGGCAGCTGCCACGCGGCCAGATCCCACCTTCGCCTTTCGGCCAGGCACGCGCGAGCCCACCACTGTCCGCCATTCACCCTGGAGTGATGGCTGACCGGTAAGATGCTCACTGCCGGAAGACGCAGCGACATCAGGGGTTCCATGTGATTCCAAGGCCACCGAAGTAGGCATAGGTCTCACCACAGTTGCCCCAACGCCACTACGAGCCGACGCCTGCGCCTCGAGCTCGATGAGCCTAACAGACAAAGCCTCCACCTGCCCCCGAAGAGTGGCCAATTCTCCTTGCGTCCGCTCACAACAACCACAGTCCCTACACATGACTAAGTTTACCCTACTCTATACGGTGACAAATTCCCAAGATAATCTTCTGATGAGCTACTCTGATAATCAAGAAACACTCACTGAAATACGAGACGCGAAAGCTACGCTAGGTTTTCCCAGAAAAACTATTTAAAAGCTAAGCGCAGCAAATAAGTACAAAAACGCTTTATACAAACAGTACTCGCTGCTGCTGGTGCTCTCGCTCTGGCTGTCACAAGACAACTGCTGATTCAAGTGACTAGTGGCTAACGGCCGCGAAACAAACAAAAGACGGTTTTAGGGCGCTTTCTGTTCTAAACGATCAAGAAAACACTAAGAAATCTAACACGAAAACTACGTAAAGTTTTATCAAGAACTGTTAGTTACTATGCAGAGCAGATAAGCACAAATAGAATCCCTTCCTTAGTGGAAGGTCGTAAACAAAATGCAAAATAAACGCTTTATACAAACAGTACTCGCTGCTGCTCTGGATGAGTACTTGTTTTTCTTTTTGAAGATGGTATCTGTTCTTTCGGACATGTCTGAAATAACAGATACCATAGAATGAAATTTTCACTCTACAGCGGAGTGTGCGCTGATATGAAACTTCCTGGCAGATTAAAGCTGTGTGCCGGACCGAGACTCGAACTCGGGACCTTTGCGAAAGGCAAGAGCTTCTGTGAAGTTTGGATCGTAGGAGACGAGGTACTGGCGAAATTAAAGCTGTGAGGACGGGGCGTGAGTCGTGCTTGGGTAGCTCAGTTGGTAGAGCACTTGCCCCGATTTCGAGTCTCGGTCCGGTACACAGTTTTAATCTGCCAGGAAGTTTCAACAGATGCCATCTTCATATCGTTAAGGCTAACCGGCTGATGACCTTCAGTGCGGATGCACACGAATTGCCTGAACTCTTAGGGACTCGGTGGATTGTCTGCCGCGAGTAATGGGTATAATGGCAGGGGCACTACGAATGTAGTGTGTGGACTGTAAGTTGAGAATGTGGGTCTCACGGGGAGCGTGCTGGCGATAAGTCCCTGCAGTCGCACTATCCTCTGTGTCCGACAGATGGAGCTGGACCGCAAAACGCCAGTGAGAGCTACCGTGACGGGTGAGAGGTACGCCGATATGTTACAGAATCGCATCATCCCCAGCGTAGCTGATAAACACCTGCTGGAACGCACGATGTTTATGCCGGATGGCGCTCCACCCCATATTGCTATACGCGTGAAAGATCTCTTGCGCGCGTCGTTTGGTGATGATCGTGTGCTCAGCCGCCACTTTCGTCATGCTTGGCCTCCCAGGTCCCCAGACCTCAGTCCGTGCGATTATTGGCTTTGGGGTTACCGGAAGTCGCAGTGTATCGTGATCGACCGACATCTCTAGGGATGCTGAAAGACAACATCCGACGCCAATGCCTCACCATAACTCCGGACATGCTTTACAGTGCTGTTCACAACATTATTCCTCGACTACAGCTATTGTTGAGGAATGATGGTGGACATATTGAGCATTTCCTGTAAAAAAAAAAACATATTTCCTTTGTCTTACTTTGTTATGCTAATTATTGCTATTCTGATCAGATGAAGCGCAATCTGTCGGACATTTTTTCAACTTTTGTATTTTTTTGGTTCTAATAAAACCCCATGTTATTCCAAGCATGTGTGCCAATTTTTACCTCTCTATCTACATTATTCCGTGATTTCTTCGGTTTTCAAATTTATACTGACTTTTTGATCACCCGATATATCAACGCGTATGAGCAGCTAATGGTATTGATTTAATTGTAATTTCGTTGTTTTTCTTTGGTCTTCTTGTCAGTTTCTGGTGCAGAACCAGAGCCGACACAATTCAGTCGAATATAAGAGTGTGTCTGCACCCTTCATGGGTTACTCATCGAAATGTAAGGGGTAGTGTGAGCCGATTCTCTAAAAGAAATAAAAGCGAAATTGGAGTCTTGTCGTTCTCTAAAGCGTAGAGCACTCGTCTGCCCAAGCACACATATGTGCTCTTGTACCTAAAGGGCAATTTGATTTCAGATAGGGAGATTAACGGACTGTTCTCGACCTTTTCGGAGCTATCGAATTCTTTTCACCGAGACACTGTTTGACAGACGCAAGTAAATACAGCAAACAGTTGTATTTAATATTCTTCTCTTTCGTTAGAACTTCAACTTCTCTCAGTGTTGTGTTTAGGAGACAAAGCTGGCCCATGAACGCTTTAAGCTGTCTTAGTCACTAGTTCTAGATTTTTCTGGTAAACATGCGATAATTGTCGTCGACGAGTTTACGAAGTGCTTTATCTTCCCTAATCAAAGTCTATAGAGGACGACATGACGTTAGAGGAGGGTAATAAAATACGATGTTGACAGACCGACGGCTGAGAATCTTACTAAGGTGTTACAGGAGTAGGGGAGAGAAAGAACAATGTAACTTAAATCCTTCCGGCTGTACTACCGTCCTGAAATAGGCTGACGTTCTGGCCGAGTTGCAGCGGCCTTCCTCAGGGCAAACACGAATTGGCTGGAGAGTGGGAACTCCAGTGTATCGCTTTTCTAATGCTGCCACAGGACACTGACGTCAGGTTTATTAGATTTTACTGGCCCTAAAATAACTCTGGTGGGCCTTGGGATAGAGGGAGAGAGGGGGGGGGGGGGATATGAAGCCGGCTATTTGTGGGTTGTACGGCCTGCTTGTAATTGGTAAACAGCTACGGATCAGCGACAGGCTCCAGTGGTCCGGTTTTCCCGCCGCTATTAGCAGAAGACCGAGAAACAAGTGCTCGAATTAAAAAGGATGTAAGACAGGAATGGCCGGCCGAGTTGGCCGAGCGGTTCTAGGCGCTACAGTCTAGAACGGCGCCCCATACGGTCGCAGGTTCGAATCCTGCCTCGGACATGGATGTGTGTGATATACTTAGGTTAGTTATTTTTAAGTAGTTCTAAGTTCTAGGGGACTGATGACCTCAGAAGTTAAGTCCCTTAGTGCTCAGAACCATTTTTTTAAGACAGGGATGCAGTCTTTCACCCACACTGTTCAGTTCATTCATTGAGGAAGCAATGACGGAAATTGTGGTGTCACCGCCAGACACCACACTTGCTAGGTGGTAGCCTTTAAATCGGCCGCGGTCCGTTAGTATACGTCGGACCCGCGTGCCGCCACTAACAGTGATTGCAGACCGAGCGCCGCCACACGGCAGGTCTAGAGAGACGTCCTAGCACTGGCCCCAGTTGTACAGCCGACTTTGCTAGCGATGGTTCACTGACAAATTACGGTCTCATTTGCCGAGACGATAGTTAGCATAGCCTTCAGCTACGTCATTTGCTACGACCTAGCAAGGCGCCATTACCAATTGCTATTTATCTTGTGATGCATGTACCGTCAGACCGATGTTCACCAATTATGGATTAAAGTTAAGTATTCCAGAAGCTACGTATTCTTTTTGCTACTATAAGACCTTGACCTGTTCCAGACCTCATGCCATCCTGCGAGAGCTTAAACGCGTGCCCTTCGGCCTCCCGTCCTTGTGGATTGGCTGTCTTGCCAGTCCACAAAAGAAATAATAGAAAGGTTCAAAATGGGATTAAACTTCAGAGTGAAAGGACGTCAATGATAAGATTTGCTGGCAACATTGCAATCGTAGTGGAAAGCGAAGAATTATAGAATCTCTTGAATGGAACTAACAGAGTAATGAGTACAGAATTTGGATTGAGAATAAGCTGTAAAAGTACGGAAGTAATGAGAAATAGCAGAAATGAGAATAGCGAGAAGCTTAATATCAGAATTGCTTGGTTGGTTGATTAATTTACAGGGGCCGACCAAACAGCGTCGTCATCGGCCCCCTCGGATTAGGGAAGGAAGTCGGCCGTGCCCTTTCAGAGGAACCACCCCGGAATTTGCTTGAAGCCATTTAGAGAAATCGTGGAAAACCTAAAACAGGACGGTCGGACTCGGGTTTGAACCGTCGTCATCCCGAATGGGAGTCCAGTGTTCTAATCACAGGGCCACGTCGCTGTATACAAAATTTGTGATTACGAAGTAGACGAAGTTATGGAATTCTTCTACCTCGGAAGGAAAATTATCTACGACGGACGAAGCAACGGGCCAACGGCCTTGCCGCAGTGGTAACAACGGTTCCCATCAGATCACCGAAGAGCTATCGGGCTGGGCTAGCACTTGGATGGGTGACCATCCGGTCTGTCGAGCGCTGTTGGTAAGTGGGGTGCACTCAGCCCTTGTGTGGCCAACTGAGGAGCTACTTGATTGAGAAGTGGCGGCTCCGGTCTCGGAAACTGACGTACGGCCTGGAGAGCGGTGTGCTGACCACGTGCTTCTCCATATCCGCATCAGTGAACCGCCTGTGGGCTGAGGATGACACGGCGGCCGGTCGGTACCGATGGGTCCGCCAGGGACGGAGTTCACGATTTTACTGACGAAGCAACTAGAGCATAAAAAAGGAGACTCGCACTGGAAAAGAGGGCATTCCGGGCCAAGAGATATCTACTGGTCCGATTTGTAGGACTTGATTTGAAGAAGAAATTTCTTAGAATGTACGTTTGGGAAAAGCTTTGTATGATAGTGAATCGTTGGCAGTGGTAAAACCGGGACGGAAGTGAATCGAAGCGTTTGAGATGTGGTGCTACAGAAGAAGGTTGAAAACTAGGTGAACTGATTAGGTAAGGAATGACGAGGTACTGCGCGGAATCGGAAAAGAAAGGAACACTAAAAGGAGGGTCAGGATGGTGGGACATGTATTACGACATCAGGGAGTAACCTCTGTGGTACTGGACGGAGCTGCAGAAAATCGTGTGGAGAGACAGAACTTTGGATACATCCAACAAATAATTGAAGACGTTCGGTGCAACTGCTACTCTCAAATGAAGAGGTTGCCACGGGAGAGGAATTCGTGGCGGGTCCCATCAAGCCAGTCAGAAGATGGATGACAAAAAAGAAAAGGAAACCGACAGCTGTTTGGTCAGGCGGTCGCGGCAGTGTGTGATACGTGTCGTGCCTTCAACATCACCCGCGCATCATTGCACCGACATCGCTTTCAGCCAGGACGCTCAGAGGCTGTATCCATCTGCCCTGTTGATCTTGTCGGCTTGCTTCAGAATTGCCATTGGCTTTCTCGCTTTGCGCGTGCACATTGACGGCTGTCCTCCAAGTGTTAGTGCGCCCTGAATCTTGATAGCCTGCCCACGACGTTCGTTTATTTTAGTATTTTAAATATTTCATAAGATGATCCGATAGCACACCCAAAAGGATTTTCATGAGGTTGACATCGGCCGCGGAAGCCTACATATTTATAAAAGAACAGTGTCTTTACGTTGAGGAAGGAAACAACATGACTAAACGACATTTCGCAGTGAGGTGTTCATATTGTTCACAATGAGCGAGGTGCCATCGCGATTAAGTACCGAATGCGCATGCGCTAAAAACCACTTTCAAATCCCCCGTCCAACCGTTTTCGTTTATGGTTTCCGCAGTTTTTGTAAATCGTAAAGACGAATGGTAGGATTGTTCTTTTGAAGAGGACGCTGTCTATTTCCTTACCCATTGTAATATAATTTCATAATCGGTTATCTACTATCGAAACAATGTTAATCGCGACATCTAGCAACAAAACATTTGACGCAAACGTGAATTTATATCAGATGAATTCCATGTCTTTCTTATTCGTAAGACATATTTGTAACAGCAGTACCCTATTGGTTGTTGCCTACTGATTCCATACATATCATAGAATCCTTCTGAAATTATAATTTAGAATTCCTCAAAGAAATCCATATTTCGAATGTTAAAACCAGTTTAATTCATCACGTCACATTTTGCTACCATGCTCTCAGGAATGTAATAACTAAATACTGTAATGATAACAGGTTTCATGAGGGACCTACCCATATGGCTGATTACAAAATTGTATCACGTATTAACAAACGAAGCTATTGTGCAATATTGAAGTTCAACTAAACGACTCTTTTGAAAAGTAACATTATTCATCATACGCAGATGGACGAGAATCATGTTTTCTACATATTACTTTAACCGAAACGCGACAGCTGAATTAATATCACTAAATATAAGTAATAATAGTAAATTCTGCATAAGTTCGGATACATTGCATACTTGGAAAATCCAACGCCAGTTTTGGAATAAGCACGAAAATTCCTTTAAGATGAGGCACTTTACATGGCAATTGGACGTCATTTTAAATTCAATAAAAATTTTATTCATTGTATTTTGCTAAGGTCGCAGACAGGGTTTGGAAATAATAGTGGACTCATGCATCGTTGCTACCGTTCAAACAGATTTAATATGCAGATATGATAATAAAGTGGATTAACATAGCGCTAGTCTTCAGAAAGCTCAGTTCTACGAGGGCTATTCGGATAGTAAGGAACGATAGGTCGTGAAATGGAAACCACAGAGAAAATCAAAACTGTTTTATTTGCAACAGTTAGCTACAACTTCCAGCTACTTATCTCCATAGTCGTCGATCCGACTTAAACATTCGTCGTAGCGTTGTACCAACTTTCCAATACCCTCGTTATAGAAGGCAGCCACCAGTGCTTTCCGCCAATTCTCTACGCTGGCCTACAGCTCGTTGTCTGTGCCAAAATGTTGTCTTCATAGCCAGCGGTTCACGTGAGCAGAGATGAAACTCAGAGGGAGACAATTACGGGTTGTATTATGGGTAATCAAACAAATGGTTCTTATGGCTCTAAGCACTATGGGACTTAAATGTGGGTAATCAAACATTTCCAATTGGAACGATGCAGGAGCGTCTTCATTGCCCCTGCAGAATGCAGCTGAGAATTGTCTTGAAGAAGAAAACGCACGACAGTTGTGTAATGTTGGCTGCATAGCTTCAGGCGAAATTTCACTCGCACTTGGCGGGAGACATTATTGTTCTAGGTATCTTTATGTGCTCCTTGTGTGTTCAGAACTAAAAAGAACGACGTAATGCGATCGACCGGCATACTAGAGACACTGCCCGATACACCTATGCAAAACTTCATCGGATTTTCAGTGTGGTTTCCATTTCGCTACTGATCGCTCCTTACTTTGCGAACAACCCTCGTATATTAAGTTCACTGAGTGAGGTGGCGCAGTGGGTAGCACACTGGACTCGCATTCGGGAGGACGACAGTTCAATCCCGCGTCCGGCCATCCTGATTTAGATTTCCTGTGATTTCCCTAAATCGCTTCAGGCCAATGCTGGGGTGGTTCCGTTGGAAGGGCATGGCCAACTTCCTTCCCCATCCATCCCTATTCATATGAGACGGATAACCTCGCTGTTTGGTCTCTTCCACGAAATCAGCCCAACCCCAACTCCATATTAAGTTCATATTTGTACTTTGATTTTGTGTCTCGACATTCTTTAAACTGGTGCGGTGAGGAACGTCTATGAAAAAACTTTAGACACACGCGAAATAGCAGTTCCAAGTGAACTGATGTCATGGTAGATCGTGTGGACCTGCGACGTTCCTAATTTCTGTGAGTACCATCCAAATGTACGTTGGCAACAGTGCAAAAACATGGCCGATGTCAGCTGTTACTCTGAGTTTCTTTTGTGTGTTAGTTACTTACTAAATATTTTGCTGCGAAGAAATGTTGTGACTTGTTAGGGTTTACTGTGATGTATAAGTGAACTCTGGGGTCCCAAACCTGGAATTTAGTGAGCCATCAAAATTCGTCACATGACATTGGGGAAATCCACAAGCTGGATCTGTTCTTTCTTTCACTTGCGCCTTTGTCTCGCAATGGTCGCAGGGTCGGCGTGGTTACAACGGATTTGGCAAGGTTAATTTAAAGGGGTGGCAGGATGCTCTTCCTGCCGCCACCCCATACCCCCCAGGACGGAATTAGTGTACCCCAGCTGTCTGCGTCTAGTGTAAACCATGAAATAGTGCGGAAGTGTTACAAATGTCTGCGTGTCGTGTAACTGATGCGGGATGTGGGGACCAGCCCGGTATTCACCTGGCGGGATGTGGAAAACCGCCTAAAAACCACATCCATGCTGGCCGACACATCGGCCCACGTCGTTAATCCGCCGGGCGGATTCGATCCGGGGTCGGCGCGCCTATCCCAGGCAGGAAGCAGCGCATTAGCACTCTCCACTAACCTGGCGGGTCACAAGCTGGAGCTGTATGAGGGGGAAAATCAAAAAGTTTCGGTTTGGGGACGTTGGTGCAGCCGTGTAGGCAATGTAGCGCGACTGCGAGGAGGGTATATAAGCACAGACATGTAAACAAGGGATTAGTGTGTCATTCGTGTCTTTCCGACGTGCTTGCGGTAAATGCGGAAACGGGAACTGCAGAGATGTAATTACCAAATGCATTCAGACACGACCAATGTCCTGTAATTTTTTCTATTTCTTGGATGCCGAAGGCCAAACACCGGTAAACATTCTTCAGAGAATGAAGAATATGTGTGGGGCAGTCTCCGTCGGAAACCACTGTTGTGAAATTGTGCGCAAAGTTCCAAGAGGTGCTGCTGCTTCATGATAACGCACGTCCCCATATCGCAAATATCGTAATCCAGAACTCACTCCAGCTCAAGTGGGAGACACTCGAGCATCCACCCAGTGGTGAACTCTGCCCCCGAAATCATCACACCTTCTGGTCGACTATTCCTGTCGGAATGGGATGTGCAGCAGCAGTTACCGACGTCTTCACGCAGCAGGACGCGGTGTCTTAGCAAAAGGGGAATCTTCAACCTGATGGATAGGTGGGATGATTGCCTTAATGGTCACATATACATCCTGGACTGTACGGCCTTCGAACGAAAACGTTTTGATCGTACCTTATAACATGACCGAAAGCGTGCCTGGACTTGATTTTTATCGACATCAAGCATGGAAAATGTCACGGCATCAGGAGTGCTCCATATGTGATAATCTCGCTGGCGGTGGGACGTTAAATCATATCCTTTCGATAACACTCTTCACTTCCAGTGAAGCACACAAGTACTTCGTTACTCGGCTAAACCACAGGCTGTTTATGAAACTTCCTGGCAGATTAAAACTGTGTGCTGGAGCGAGACTCGAACTCGGGACCTTTGCCTTTCGCGGGCAAGTGCTCTACCATCTGAGCTACCCAAGCACGACTCACGCCCCGTCCTCACAGCTTTACTTCTGCAAGCATATCATATCAGCGCACACTCCGCTGCAGAGTGAAAATCTAATTCTGGAAACATCTCCCAGGCTGTGGCTAAGCCATGTCTCCGCAATATCCTTTCTTCCAGGAGTGCTAGTTCTGCAAGGTTCGCAGGAGAGCTTCTATAAAGTATGGAAGGTAGGAGACGAGGTACTGGCAGAAGTAAAGCTGTGAGGACGGGGCGTGAGTCGTGCTTGGGTACCTCAGATGGTAGAGCACTTGCTCGTGAAAGGCAAAGGTCCCGAGTTCGAGTCTCGGTCCGGCACACAGTTTTAATCTGCCAGGAAGTTTCATATCAGCGCACACTCCGCTGCAGAGCGAAAATCTCATTCTGGCACAGGCTATTGTTAGGAGAGATTGGGAGTCAGTGCAAATTGGCGGGTGATCGTGAAGGTTTTACAGACAAGCATATAAAGAAAGGATACGTCGGGAAAGTTTGGTCGAAGAGTGTCGTCGACCTGTGTCGCGGCAGACGGCGTGTGTGGACGGTCGCCAACATCCGGGAGGTGCCAGTTGGCTGCCCGCCTTTCTCTGCTCCTGACCTCTGTGCGGTCCCAGGAGGGCCGCGTCTGCAGTTCAAAACACCTCACAGCTCGAGGCGCTCCTCCATTCGGAAATGACTCGTTTATATTCATCCCAACACGATTACGGTAGGCGGTACACCTTCATGATCAATGTACGAGTTCTTTGTTTTGCGCAAAGAGAGAGAGAGAGAGAGAGAGAGAGAGAGAGAGAGAGAGAGAATGGTCAGCGTTTCAGCAACACATGACTGTTCAACGTATGAAACCCCATCCTCGGTCTGAAACTCTTCTTATTAAACCTTTTCGTCTCTATAAAAAATGAAATAATATGGTAGATGTTCACACCCACTCTCAGTATCTTCATGTCTTCAGAGGCGTCGCCGGCCGCTGTGGCCGGAACCGCGCTGCTGCCTCGGGCATGGATGTGTGTGATGTCCTTAGGTTGGTTAGGTTTAAGTAGTTCTAAGTTCTAGGGGACTGATGTCCTCAGATGTTAAGTCCCATAGTGCTCAGAGCCAGTTGAAGTCTATTGTAGGCTACGGTAGGTTTACAACTCTACACGCACATATTGACTTTTGCCAACTCACCAATGTCGTCCCTATTCAGCACCTATAATGTGAGTTAAAAACGTGTAGAGATGGTCTGTTCACTGATGTGCGTCCGTTCCTGTATGCCCCGAGGTCTTCACTCAGCTATTTTGTGAAACCATGGAGGTACTTATTAATAACTGTGTGTTTAAATACGCTGGACCCGTCTTTAGGTGGGAGCGGATCCAAATTGTTATCTGATCTTCTAATCTACTTCGGTTCGTTCCTCTGTCCCAGTCTATCTGAAGTAGGTGCTCAGTTTGTGATGACCTCAGCGTCGTCATTGCTTTAACGGCTACCCAGGTTTGTCCCCCTTCTTTTTCCTTCCTTCCTTTGTTCTAAGTGTCTTCAGCAAGAGAGAAGCTATTTTCGTCGCTATAGTCGCTGACTGAGAATAAGGCGGCCATTTACCACTGTTTTCCGACGACTGTTCTTTCGACAGTCTTTCTAAACGACCCTCCGCTCATTTCTCCCAATGAAACTAAATGGTACAACGAAGCGTTTCCGTCACTTGATGGTCCTTCTGACGAGTCAGACAACTTTTTCAAGCCTGCGAAATTAAAACCGTGGCCCGTAACACAACTTTTTTAAATTGCAAATGAAATCCAGTAAACAGGCTCCTAAAGCCGCGTTCTTTGTTTTTCTTTTTTCGAACCCGGACAGAGCTGCTACGAAGCTCTGTTTACCTCGTTAGGCCAAGGCCCTGCAGCAATGCCGTAACGCGGCCACCGGGACGGGACCCTTTGTGAACCCGCTCGCCACTTACTACCAGCCACGGCGTTATTGGAAATGTGACAAAAGGGAGGCTGTTTACGTCGCCGCCAGGCACAAGATAAATCCGCGGTCCCCCGTCTGCAAACTCCATTTCACGCTCTCCGCCACTTTCCCAAGAATGCGAACAGTCCCCAACTAGCGCAATTTTCCGCATTTTTCACTCGCGAGGTTTTCTCACCACTTACGTAACTTTCTGGCAATTCCCTCGTTCCGTTGACGTGCCTCTGATAACCAGAGTGAAATAGAAATCTGTTTCCCACTTGTGCAAATATAATTACGGAACAGCCTGTAGATCTTCTGAGCGGATATGTGCGAGAGGCTGCTAAGTTTGTTTGATAAGTCACATAAATTTAAGTCATACGCTTGGTTTCCCAGCCACTGCGAAATTACATAAAAAACATGTTTTCCTCCGCAAAGGTGTTATTTATTAGAAATAAACACTTTACTTCATTTGATACTAGTTGTTAGCCGCTGCTCCGCTCGGTTATTAGGCAAGATGGTAACTAAGATAATAGTTTTACGAGACGTCTATGTATGTAGTGATGTAGACATGTATGTATAAAAAATGTATGCAATGCCGGTATGTAGCTATATAATAAACGTGGTTCTATTATTTTGCTGTATGTCGAATCTGAAAGCATGCATTACATTTTCTAACCATATTTTTAAAAATGCAACGATTCATTAAATTCGTGCGGAAGTAGAGTTTTAAGGGGTTTCTCTGGCTCGCCTAGTTCAAGTAGTTCAAATGGCTCTGAATCTGCTTAGTGTATTCATCTCTTGGTCTCCCTCTACGATTTTCACCCTCCACGCTGAGCACTTAACTTCTGAGGTCATCAGTCCCCTAGAACTTGTTTTTGTTGTTGTGGTCTTCAGTCCTCAGACTGGTTTGATGCAGCTCTCCATGCTACTCTATCCTGTGCAAGTTTCTTCATATCCCAGTACTTACTGCAACCTACATCCTTCTGAATCTGCTTAGTGTATTCATCTCTTGGTCTCCCTCTACGATTTTTACGCTCCACGTTGCCTTCCAATGCTAAATTTGTGATGCCTTGATGCCTCAGAACATGTCCTACCAACCGGTCCCTTCTTCTTGTCAAGTTGTGCCACAAACTCCTCTTCTCCCCAATTCTATTCAATGCCTCCTCATTAGTTATGTGATCTACCCATCTAATCTTCAGCATTCTTCTGTAGCACCACATTTCGAAAGCTTCTATTCTCTTCTTATCCAAACTATTTATCGTCCATGTTCCACTTCCATACATGGCTACACTCCATACAAATACTTTCAGAAACGACTTCCTGTCACTTACATTCCTAGAACTTAGAACTACTTAAACCTAACTAACTTAAGGACCCATGCCCGAGGCAGTATTCGAACCTGCGACCGTAGTGGTCGCGCGGTTCCAGACTGTAGCCCCTAGAACCGCTCGGCCACTCCGGCCGGCCACTAGAGCAACACATACCAAACGTTTCTCCCTCCCATTTTAATGCGTTATGGCGCCTAAATTTTTGATCCATCCCCCGGTGACAACTCATTCATGATTAACATAGTCAAGTTATAAGATCATAATGAACTACAGCTTCACCAAAATCCTCCCAAGTTCCGCATCTAGAGGTACGATTCTCTGTTTGTCGTACAGATTATAAATGACACCGTCGTGACTGTTCAAGCTCTTCAGGCCTCCCAACGCTCTGCATCCACGTTCCGCCACGCATGAGATTGCTCTAAGGATTGTTGGATTCGAGTAATTTTCGCAGCTTGACCTCTCTTAGAACTATGCGGTAAATCAGACTTACTTTGCGACGCTTATAGTAATAGTTTTAAATATGGTTCTCGGGCTTACCGGAAACTGGAAATTTGTGGTAAATTCCTATGGGGACCAAACTGCTGAGGTCGTCGTTCCCTAGGCTTACGCACTACTTAACCTAATTTAAACTTACGCTAAGGACAAAACACACACTCATGCCCGCGGGAGGACTCGAACCTCCGACGGGGGCAGCCGTACGTACCGTGGTAAGGCACCCACGCGACTCGGGCTTACCGTCCGATTTCATCGTTGTATCCCCACAAAAACTCTCCAGTTACGCCAGGTGGTGCAGGAGCGCAATATCACGCGCACGATTACATTGGAATTGCACTGCCACGGAATAATCTATAGACTCTTAAGAGTCACCGACCATCGCGCCATTGTCACCTGCATACCGCTCACGCATACCATATTTAAGAATGTTAATAATGCTCAAAAAGATACAATTTTCTAAAATAGCCTACGGCATTCCTCATGGTTCAAGCTGTCTGCATAGCAAATACCATCGGAATCTTTTCGGCGGTAAAGTCGTGAAAACGTAAGAGAGTGAGTTACTTTCACAATTAATAATTGTGGTGTTAGTATGGATTAATGGCGTTGAGAATTTAATATGCATTTAATTGATTACGTTCGATCGTATTACGTAGAATATATCAACCAATAAAGGAATTTTCGAAAATGTGATAAAGTTCAAATGTGAAGGCGTAAATAGCTTTTTCAAAGTTATTGTTCGATATTTACTTTCTTCAAATCAATAAATATGTTGTACTACATACTTTCTAAAGTAGCCCATGTTCTTCCTTGGCATTCAAGCTATCTTCATATCCAATTTGTCCGCAGCTCGTGGTCTTACCGTAGCGTTCTCGCTTCCCGCGCAAGGGGTCCCGGGTTCGATTCCCGGCTGGGTCAGGGATTTTCTCTGCCTGGAGATGACAGGGTATTGTCGTGTCGTCTTAATCATCATCATTCATCCTCATTACGGCCGGAAGAAGGCAATGGCAAACCACCTCCGCTAGGACCTTGCCCAGTACGCCGATGCGGTTCTCATACGCTCCTCGGGGTATGGGACCTCATCATCATATCAAATTTTATCACAATCGGTTAAGCAGTTTGGCCGTGAAAGCGTAACAGACGGAGTTACTTTCGCACATTAGTATGAATTTGCTAATTACCTGCCATTGGCACTGTCAAGCCATTCCAGACAAAACTTTTGTTACGTACTTACAGTGGGTAACAGTGTCGAAAGAGCAAAACGCAGTGCTGTTCGTATTAACAATGCAGCACGACCGTGGTAGATAGGTCCTAAGCATCCAGAGACGTGATGTTCTGTATGTAATGCGAAGAACGTGCAACTCATATGCGGCTTACGTCACCGTTCCGGTGGTCACATCTGTGACTGTTGCGCCCACACCCTCCATGGTTGTACCGCATTCTTTTTAGTAACGCCATTGCTTGTTGTTCTGTACACTGACAAGACGTGCTGTAAGCGTAGACTAAAATTTTTATGTCGCGTGATAGCGCCCAAGGCGCAAATCAAACGAAATGAGGTGTTCTGTAATTCCCTTTTAAACGACATTCTCTTTTTCGTATGTTATCCTCAATAAGATTTCTGATAGTTACAATTCAGAACACTGCGCCTCCCTACCGCGGTTCGGTTGTGTTATCGCCCGCTTGTCCATAAACTCTAATGCTCTTTACTGGCATTTGCGAGAAATCCATAAACAGTTTGCATTGGCTCGTAAACCTGCCAGAAGGTAAACCAGTCAGCAGGTCAAAATAGACGTAAGTTGCAAGTTACGCAGCGATACCCTCTGCCAGGCACTTAAATGTGGTTTGCAGAGCATTCATGTAGATGTAGATGAAGGACAGAGGAGCTCGGAACCTTTATCCAGCCAGTCTTTTCGAACTAATTATCACTACAACAACAGCAACTACAACAATTGCTTCTCTACGTTTTGTTGTAAGACTGAATAGTTTACACAGGGAAATGTAAGGAAAGGCAAGAGAATGGAGAAATATCAAAGGAAAGAGTACAGTGGTCGAAACACTAGGCTGATATTCAGTCAGTGGTAACACTGGACTGGTTCAAATGGTTCAACTGGCTCTGAGCACTATAGGACTTACCTTCTGAGGTCATCAGTCCCCTAGAGTTAGAACTACACAAACCTAACTAACCTAAGGACATCACACACACCCATGCCCGAGGCAGGGTTCGTACCTGCGACCGTAGCGGTCGCGCGGTTCCAGGCTGCAGTACCTAGAACCGCTCGGCCATCCGGGCCGGCACTGGACTGGTATTCAGGATAAGTCTGCAGTTTACGTTAAGCAGCTCTGACGCCTGCCGATACGTGTCCTTAAACTGGACTCTGCAGCTTGTTTCCTACGCCCCTAAAGCCCTCTACGTGGAGCACCGTAGCCCACTTCGGTGCGTGCAGGTAAAAGCGTGCGGCCGCCGCCGGGACAGTAGGCCGGCCGGCATTAGTCGGCGGCCCGCGTGTGATTCCTGGGCGTGCGCCAGGCCGCTCCATTGTTAGGGCCGCGTTCTAATCTCCGGCCGCTGTCTGAAGAAGACGACGGTGCGCTGCGCCGGAACGCCACCACTTACCCCAGAACCGCCAAGTGGACCGCACGGCCCACACGAGCTTTCTCTTTCATACGCGTTTATCGTTTTTCAGTGCAAGCGACCGATTCCTCCTCTAGCACAGCCGCACGCCAAGTGGCAGAAGCTACCACCAGATTGGAACATCCTAGCCCTACCTCCAACGCTTCTTTCAAGGAAGCGACGAATTAAATTGAATTCTCTGAATATTTTGGCGTATTAGGCGATGAAAAAAATAGCAAGTAATTATTTCATTAAAAATGTAATGAAAAAAGCACTAGCACGACTGTGCGGGCCAAGTTTCTCTTCAGCCTGATTGTCTTCCGACTTACTGCAACATGTCTGATGTTGTCAGGCACAGAAATGTATAAAAATTGTTCTTATTTTACTTTTATTTGACAGAAATGTTAGCAAAATGCTACACTGTTTACAACTCATATTATATGACAAAAAGAGTAATAATCACGACAAATTTCTCTTTCGTAATACGGAGATGTGCTGCACACTGCTTCACTTTTTGTGAAAGAGTTTGAAATAATACTTTCGCTTTGCAAAAGAAGAGCTACCGTTTACATTTTATGTACTTTTAGTTCTTCTAAGGTAGTTCTCGTGGTGACGTATTCGTGGTGAGCCAGACCTGGTTTTTGATGAGTTTTACATACGTATTGCCTTTTTTGTGTTTCCTGACTCATCTTCCGACAACAGTTCAAAAATGGTTCAAATGGCTCTGAACACTATGGGACTTAACTTCTGAGGTCATCAGTCCCCTAGAACTTAGAACTAGTTAAACCTAACTAACCTAAAGAGATCACACACATCCATGTCCGAGGCAGGATTCGAACCTGCGACCGTAGCGGTCGCGCGGGTCCAGACTGTAGCGCCTAGAACCGCTCGGGCACACCAGTCGGCCTTCTGACAATGCGTTGCACTCTCCCGCTCTCCCCTTTATCTCTTCTTAAACCAAAAAAATTAAGGAGATCCATTACGCTCTTTCTCGCAGTATGATGTTCACGACAGTGTTGTCTCTACAGAAACCATAATTTTACAACTGAAACATCTACTGTGTGCCGTAATCGCTGACAAAACACCGGGGCTCAGATCATAACGAAACTGCCTTCCTGTTAGACTTTCGTATAAAAAAAGCTAATGTGCATGACAGTTTTCTTATAAAAAATTACAAAAAGCTCTAGCAGAGAAGACAACAGTATTTATTCAAGGCTTAAGTTACGAGGTAAACATCTAACCCGCTCAGTCGTTCTAGAACAAACTTAAAAAAAAAATGATGCGTGCTGAAAAGTAATTCCTCCTATTTCCTTATGTGAAATCTCCTAAACCTTTCTGAATAGAACGAACGTAATTAATTTCTTCACGTCTACATATTTATTCCTCAACATAGTCACCCTGGCAGAACGCATTTTTCTCAAAGAGAGAGCGGTTTGTCGATGCGGTCCCTGTACAGTCTTTGAATTTGTTGACGGAGCCACAACGTCACCTCTTTTTGCCTCTATCACTATCAAAATGAAGTCCTCAGAGGCGCTGTTTCAATTTCGGAAACAGATGAAAATCCGATGAGACCAAGTCAGGACTGTATGGAGGCTGATCGATGGCGGTGAACCCACATCTTGTAGAAGTGTCCCAATCTGGCATCCCTGAGGGCGTCTATTCACCTTCCTGTCGCACTCCCTATGGCGTTGGGTGACAATGCCTCGACACCTTTTCTAACTTTTATTCGAGAGGGTTTTTTTTTTTATCACTCACTCTTGCCTCGGCTTATCTCCAACGTCCTCACTCTACCTGTATTTCGACTTTTCTTCGCTCCTTCTTGTGCTGTCTGTTGACTTGGTGTTCGTCTTTTCACCATCTGTGTACTTTTCTTACCTTGTGTGTTTAGGCTGGAGATTTTAGTGTGTTGCAGAGCAGCTGGCTCATCCTGTTTTAATCTTGCGATCAGCCAGCCCAGCCCGTGTACTATATGGTTTGGACACCTTCTACCGCTTTCTCCTTTCACTTAATGTTTTAAATTTTTGCTTGCTACTTTCTTTTTTTCTTCTTCATTACTGTTTCACACGCATTTTGTTCCTTCTCCGAATTTCGGGTGACAGGACTCATTTGGAGCATGGTTTTAATCCGAGACCTGTGTGACATCTTGTAGAAGTGAGAGAGACTGATAACCTTGTAGTTTACTCCCTTCAGTCTTCAAACTATCCAACGAAGGCGTCGGATTGTTGTAGATATTGCAGCCCTCCTGTGTGGTCTAGCATTGTCGTGCTGAAGGTGAAGGTGCTACAAGTGTTGACGCGCTCTTCGAATTTCACACTCGATTACATCACTCTGTTCCGCACGCACCGGCATAATTTCGTTACACACCGCTCTGTTGCTTGCTGCGATTCGGAGCCCTCTAGCGACAGAGTGAGGCAACTTGCGACACCGCAGCGAGAAAGCTGACCGAGTCATTTCCGTGACATATAACACCTTAACCGATATTGAGAAGAGAATAAAAAATTCGGAGGCAGTTCTTTTCAGCACATCCTCGTAATATGCGTAAACACCGTATCACTAATAACTGTATACTCCTTTCCGCCGAACCATATTCAGCAGTTCGGCGAAACAGCTCAATTCAGCGTAATTACGAGCTGCTGATCTGGCGACGGCACGGTGCTTTCATCTTGATGAAACTCAATTACATGCTGCGCGATCTGTTGGCGCCGAGTGGCAACATGAACAGGGGACTTAGGTACCGCAGAAGGTGCACAATCGTTTGCAGGTCGGTTGGAGGCAAGGCGAAAGACTCAGTCTGCCAGAAAAGAGTTGAAAGGCGAATTACTTTACGGTAATGCTGGCAAATCGAAATAACTTTTGTCTCCGCATATCATCATCCATTGTCGAGGTCGTTAAACGGCTGCAAGAGGGTGGTACGTGGCCACTTCGGATCCCAGCTAGTGATCGACTGAAGTGGCAATGTTCCGTGTTAAGGGCGATTCCACGCACGGCCCAGTACTGACTTGATTGAAAGTGAGGTTACGATGGAACGTCAGTCTTTAAGTCGGTATATAGTATCATCGTTAAAGAATCAGCAATCTTTCTTTTCTTTCTTTTGCTGTAGCCTGTATGCCGCATTGTGTGCAGGGTCGGCAGGGTTAAGTACGGATTTGACATGGTTAATTTTAAGGGGTGGCCGGATGCCCTTCCTGCCGCCACCCCATACCCCCCGGGACGGAATTAAAAAAACCGAAAAAAGTCATTTTAAAACAAATCACAAATTTGAAGGAACAGGGATGTTGTTTTGTTTTATTTATTTATTTATTTTCAATAAAGATCACTCTGTTAAAAGGAACATGTAGTCATTTCATCGTATAGTATGTGCATTACGTATTGAGTGGTGAGAGAAGCGAGAGGTTCATTCTCAGCTGTCAAATGTGCACACCGACTGCACCCGGCACATTCCAACTTCGTGGGGGGTCGTGGAAGACTGCCTGAGGATAGTTGGCAAAGGTTTTCCGATAGTGTGACCATCTATGAACCTCATTGTGGGCTTGCTGCAAGAAATACCAAAAGTCAAGTCGCGACTTGGCAGCATCCCCATAGAGGTACGCGATCGTCCAACCTTTGATCCAGATGATCGACTGTGATTTAGTCGCCGGAAAGTAGTCACTCTCCGGATGTAAGAAGGAAGCAGGTGTAATTTGTTGCGGGGTCACACGGAGGTAGCAAGCCACCATCTGCCTTCCTAGGAGCCAGACGTCCTCCACCGCGATACAAGTTAAGCGGTGATGGTCGTCATCCACTTGGTGACATTTTGGGCATAGTGGAGTGTCCACTAGTCCAGTTGCATGGAGCCGTTGGTTGGTGTTGAACTTGCCACAGGCGACAGAGAACCACAGTGCCCGAACGAAGGTAGGAAGGAATTTTTGGTGCACATGTCTCCAAATCTTCGGCCAATGCAACCTGGGGTGTTTGAGTTCAATGACATTACGACTCATCCGTCGTAGCAGCCAAACATAAAAATCCTTCGCGCATGGCGGTCTCGTGCGCGGAAGCTCGCCTCTGATATAACTAAGTTCCACTATAAATGTTGAGACATGCGCAAAATGTGGCGTAATGTTGCCCACCGCCACCGGAGGTGTGAGGGACGCTGGAACCAGGAGATCCAGTAGGCGGGATGTAAGGGAATCACGCCCGCTACGCCATTGCTGGTACATCGTGGCTAGAAGGAGCGCCGTCGCACGGCAGTGAACATTCGTAAGTCCGAGTCCCCCCTTGTCCGTAGGGAGCGTGAGCGTTTCGTATCGCACCTTGAGGGGCGATCCAATCATCGCGAAATAGCCTAGTGCTGATTGAAGTCGACGTCCGAGCGTGAGTGGTAGGGGCAGGATCTGCAAAATATGCACCATTCGAGAAACCACATAAGTGTTCAGGTACTCGACTCGCTGCAAAGGATCAAGGCGCCGTAGGAGATGTTGTCGGACCATGGTACGTGTTGTCTGTAAAATACGTTGGTAGTTAACTGCCGCAGTATGTTTTACAGATGAAGTAAAGTCTATGCCGAGATAGCGGAATCGTTGCACATAGGGAAACGGACTGATTTCTTCCGGCGTAAGGCCCCTTCCAACCGGCATTGCTGCCGATTTGTTCATGTTCACTGCACTACCCGCCTTCACACTGTGGTCCAACAACAGTTCAAGGACCGTCTTCACCTCTTCCTCAGAACGAACGAGCAGCAGGAGGTCGTCCGCATAGGCACGACATTTGAAGGTGTAGCCCCGTAGTTCCATCCCAGAAAGAGAATTGGTTAGCCTCCCAATTAATGGTTCCAACGCTATCGCGAACAGCAGCATCGAAAGAGGGCAGCCCTGGCGAATGGATCGTCGACTTTGAATGGGCCCTGCTATACGCCCATTAACCTGTACCAAGGATTGTGCGCCCCCATAAAACCTTCTAATGAGACCAGTAAAGCGGTCTGGAAATCCCATTTGTTCCATTATAGCGTACAGATAGTTGTGGCGTACCTTATCAAAAGCACTGTCAAAATCAACCGCCACCATCGCCGCTTTAAGCCGGCACTCCTCCGCCAGCGCTATCACATCACGGCATTCGCCAGTAGCTGTTTGCACATTCACCGATCCACCCGGTGTCGTCTGTTCTGTCGCTCTCGGCTATCCTGGAGGGTGTTAAAGAATCAGCAATATGGTAGATATTATTAATGGGCACAGCAAAATTCACAGTGGACGTGCTTCACAAACGACGTACTGTAAACTGGGAGAATAGAAATACTATCGTCCAAAAATTTCAAAACATCGCCATTCGTTTTCCCAAGAAAATATATACACGCACAGACACGTCAATCAGTATTTAGAGGGCAGCACATAGCATGTTTTTCCTTTATCCTCTACCTCTGCGTGTTGTTATGTAGGAACCAATAGAGGCATGTAATGAGCCTCGTATACCATAAAAACTTTATTTCCCTAACAAAACACTGTTGCAATCAAAAATTGATTAGATGCAGCTCTCAGCGCTATTTTAATTTGTGGATGCTTTCTCATCTCTGCGTAATTACTACAGCCTACCGGCTCGCTCGAACTCGGTAACTTGTATCTGCTGGTCGAAAACGAAACACTCGAATTCGGCAACTCTTCCCAAAGCGCCTCCTAAGCGGCACGCGTGAACTCGCAACTTCTACCACACCTGCTCGTGGCACGTCAAACTCGGCAAGCTTCCTGCTGACACTTGTATTTTTGACTGGAATCTGTTTTTAAATAAAGCCAACGTGGTGATTTTCCATACCTTTATTCAAGGCCAAAGACTTCGTCTTTTGCAGTTGTCCACCTTCATCGCGGATTTTGCGAGTTTCGGCATACTTCACAAACGAGCGTGAGTAATATTGTTGTTCCGCATAAACTTAACACACATCCCCGTTAATGTATTCACGGTTGTCGGATAGCAATCTACTTCTTTGCGTATGAGCTCTGACTGTCTTCCATCCACAGCATCGCCTTTTGTTTTAAAGAGTCTCATGACATTCTACTGTTTTATAAGAGTTCTGCAACTGGTATGTGATCGTGAGTGCGAAAATAAATTCTCGCAGCCTGCTGTAGACAATTCAAGAGAACGAATTTTTTACAACATCGCTGTCCACGTTGTTCAGTTCCTAGAATTCTTCTGCAAGGTCTGAATTCGTAACGATCGCAGGTTAAATTTATATTACAGCGATCGCTGAAAACGGGTCGCAGAACGTGACTTTCTGCCATATTTTTCGCTTCGGTGACTAAACTGAACTACACAACGAAACACTGTGATCCCGCTCGGATGTTAGTGAGCAGCTGTCGTTCACAGGACCGACGAGACGACCGACGATTCCGGCTAGGGCCACGAACACCACCCCCGTTGACTCAAGGGTCGGGCAATGCTGTTACCTGCGTACAGAGCTGCTGGCTTCGAATGTGGAATTAACCGACCCTTTCACAGTACCCTTCGTGTGGTCATTCGAAGTCGCTGAGTTCGAGTCTGCCCCAACTTACACCCTCTTGAACATGCTCAGTGTAGTCTAGCCTTGGTCTCCCTTTGCAGTTTTTAACCCCGACTCTTCCCTCCAATACCAGATCAACTATTCCTTGACGCCTTAGGATGCGTATCCTATCAACGGATCCCTTTCTTTAGGCGAGTTGTGTCATATATTTCTTTTCTGCCAAATAGATTCGGTATCTCTTCATAAAATATCCCATGTACTCATTTAATCTTCTGTAGTACCACATTTCAAAATCTTCTATTCTCTTCTTGTCTGAGCTGCTTGTCGTCTACGTTTGACTTCTGTACCGGGCTACACTCTCGACAAACACCTTTAAAAAAGACTTCCTAACTGTTAAACTTACAGGGCTATTACAAATGATTGAAGCGATTTTATAAATTCACTGTAGCTCCATTCATTGACACATGGTCACGACACACTACAGATACGTAGAAAAACTCATAAAGTTTTGTTCGGCTGAAGCCGCACTTCAGGTTTCTGCCGCCAGAGCTCTCGAGAGCGCAGTGAGACAAAATGGCGACAGGAGCCGAGAAAGCGTATGTCGTGCTTGAAATGTACTCACATCAGTCATAACAGTGCAACGACACTTCAGGACGAAGTTCAACAAAGATTCACCAACTGCTAACTCCATTCGGCGATGGTATGCGCAGTTTAAAGCTTCTGGATGCCTCTGTAAGGGGAAATCAACGGGTCGGCCTGCAGTGAGCAAAGAAACGGTTGAACGCGTGTGGGCAAGTTTCACGCGTAGCCCGCGGAAGTCGACGAATAAAGCAAGCAGGAAGCTAAACGTACCACAGCCGACGGTTTGGAAAATCTTACGGAAAAGGCTAAAGCAGAAGCCTTACCGTTTACAATTGCTACAGGCCCTGACACCCGATGACAAAGTCAAACGCTTTGAATTTTCGGTGCGGTTGCAACAGCTCATGGAAGAGGATGCGTTCAGTGCGAAACTTGTTTTCAGTGATGAAGCAACATTTTTTCTTAACGGTGAAGCGAACAGACACAATGTGCGAATCTGGGCGGTAGAGAATCCTCACGCATTCGTGCAACAAATTCGCAATACACCAAAAGTTAACGTGTTTTGTGCAATCTCACGGTTTAAAGTTTACGGCCCCTTTTTCTTCTGCGAAAAAAACGTAACAGGACACGTGTATCTGGACATGCTGGAAAATTGGCTCATGCCACAACTGGAGACCGACAGCGCGCACTTCCATCATGATGTTCGGCATTTCTTAAACAGGAGATTGGAAAACCGATGGATCGGTCGTGGTGGAGATCATGATCAGCAATTCATGTCATGGCCTCCACGCTCTCCTGACTTAACCCCATGCGATTTCTTTCTGTGGGGTTATGTGAAAGATTCCGTGTTTAAACCTCCTCTACCAAGAAACGTGCCAGAACTGCGAGCTCGCATCAACGGTGCTTTCGAACTCATTGATGGGGACATGCTGCGCCGAGTGTGGGAGGAACTTGATTATCGGCTTGATGTCTGCCGAATCACTAAAGGGGCACATATCGAACGTTTGTGAATGCCTAAAAAAACTTTTTGAGTTTTTGTATGTGTGCGCAAAGCATTGTGAAAATATCTCTAATAATAAAGTTATTGTAGAGCTGTGAAATCGCTTCAATCATTTGTAATAACCCTGTATATCAGATGTCAACAAATGCCTAACTTTCAAAACTGCTGTTCTTGCTATTCGGCGTCTGCGTTTTATATCCACTCTTCTGCGGCCATTATCAGTCAATTTGTAGGCCAGACAACAAAATTCTAATACTGCTTTTAGTGTTTCATTTCCTAATATAAATCGCTAAGCAACGCCGGATTTAATTCGACTACATTCCATTGCCTTTGTTTTTAATTTGTTGATCTTCACCTTGTAACCTCTTTTCAAGATACTAGCCCTTCCATTCAACTATTTTTGAGAGCACTTGGCCGTCTTTCACAAAATTAAAATGTCGTAAGCAGACGTGAAAATTCTTACTTCCTGTGTATGAACTTCAATTGCTGTACTTCTTGCTCAATGCACAGGTTGAGTAACGTCGGCGAGAATTACAACTCTGACTGACTCTATTTTCAACCACTGCTTTCGTGTCATGTCCGGCTCTTATAACTGTAGTCTGTGATACCTCACTACAAAGGTTGGGATGATTTTAAGAGAAAAAAAAGGAAGGTGGACCCGCATATTTTGTCATTCGTTGTTTCGTGGAATACACTTTATTGCTTGACAACAGTTACTATAATTACAATTTAAAAACCTTGTTAAAAGAATAACAACTCTCACAATAATTTAAAGAATTTGAACAGGATCAATTAATTCATAATAAACTTGTACCATTAAGGTACAATTTGCACCATAAAAACAGGGCTTGAAACCGGGAACATACAGTCATCAAATACAAGTAAGAAGTCACAACTAGGTGCTGCTGCAAGCTGGTTCAAAAAACTGAGTTTTATCACTAAGATTAATTACAAATGACTGACAGTAAATGCATTAACAATTTCCAAGCACAGATAACACATTAAACAAATAGACGAGACCCACCCAAAATACAGGAAGGACAACAAGTCACGCCACCGACAGTGGCTGTTAGAAAGCCCTTAACACTTTATAAGTGTTAATAAAATCCCTTAAGCAATAAAATACAGACTCCCCCAAAATACAGTACAAGCAAAACTCGGAGGGCATACAATATAAATATGACACCCAACTGGTACACGGCCAGCAGAAGCATTGACAATGACCCTTGAATAGATATACAGTCCCGCAAAATACAAGATTAGCTGGTAAATACAGCAGGCGACTATCACAGCCAACAGGCAACGAGCAGGCAAGATTTACAATGAATGGCGTTAGCTAATGGCTGTGGATAAAAAGGAAACACTCACCAGTTCATACACATAAGTAAACGATTTTGAAACTTAACACGCTCCGGAAGCAGCAATAAGGGAAGAAAGGCTTAAACGAGTAGTTAGGGAGCAGGTATAGAGACGAGGAACTTCGGACTTGCAGAACACACTTCAAAGCTTATGTGCTTGCTGAATTCACAATATTGTCAAGCGTTCCCAATTAACTGACGACGCTCCACCGGGACATTTATCAAACGATCAAAGTTTACTTGAGCAAACACGAGGCGGCTGGCAGAGACGGCAGGTTGCGTGCCAACCCAGACGTCGTGCGACGACGGAAGTGTCGCCGAAGCAGAATGAAATCGCGTCTCAGCTGCGGGCCCAGGAAACAGGAACGCGTCGTCCACTGCAAAAAAAAAAGGGGGGGGGGGTTCAAATGGCTCTGAGCACTGTGAGACTTAACATCTGAGGTCATCAGTCCCCTAGAGCGTAGAACGAGTACAACCTAAGGACATCACACACATCCACCACTGCCGGAACTACCCTGCCAACATACATCTGAAGGGAATAGTGGTCTGCCCAAATAAGGCTACAGACGAGAATGTCTAGGATGTAGGCAATACTGAGTTATTGCGAAAGCGACTACACGTACATGTTACAAGCTTAACACTCCTTGAAATTACTTGACAATTACTGGGCGAAATGTCAGCGTCTGCAAATCCAGTTTTTATGCACATACTCATCTACAAAAGGGTGCAAAGCCTTCGAGACAGACTACGTTACAAATTCAGTTTCATCAACTCGATTTGTAACGGAGAATGCTTGTACACATGCAAGAAACATGGCCTGGAACAACAAATTTTCAGTTACACTGACCAATGACCACACACACAATCACTCGGAGGCGCATTAATATGACATTAACATAGACGTGGCCTTACGATAAAAAGCAACATTTAAAAAAAAACACACACACACAACACTTAACTCCAGCCATGTGTGAAGCAGCAGTGACTTCCAGGAGTCCAAGCGAGTGTGTTATTGCCTCCAGCTTGCGGTCTTCTACCTCCACATCTACATGGATACTCTGCAAGTCACATTTAAGTTTCTGGTAGAGGGTTCATCAATACCTTCACAATTCTCTTTTATTCCTATCTCGTATAGCGCGCGGTCACCTATATCTTTCCATACCAGCGCTGATTTCCCGTATTTCATCGTGGTGATCGTTTCTCCCTATGTAGGTCGGCGTCAACAAAATACTTTCTATCAGAAACAGTTTTGATCACAATTTATTTATTACGGTGACCGGTTTCGAACACTACCTTGGTCATCTTCAGACTCTGGTCCAGCAGAAGGAGGTTCTTAGTGATTCTCCAGAGGAAGGAGGCTCTTATTCATTGGTCTGAAGATGACCACAGTAGTTAGTGGTCGAAACCGGTCACCGTAATAAATAAACTGTGGTCGAGACTATTTTTGATAGTAAATATTTGTAACACATTGATCACTGTTCACTCCCATTTTTTTTTCAAAAGTAGTCAACAAAATAATTTTGCATCCGGAGGAGAAAGTTGGTGATTGGAATTTCGTGAGAAGATTGCTCCGCAACGAAAACCGCTTTTGTTTTAATGATGTCCATCCCAAATCCTGTATCATTTCAGTGACGCTCTCTCCCCTATTTCGCGAGGTGGTGTAAAATTTAAGCTTGCAGAGTGGGCCGAAAACTTGCCGACCAGACTGCACGCGGCGCTGCTGTTCTTCCCGCAACTCTCCGCTTCAGACCTTAACCCAGCCGGCGAAGCTGACCTCCGACCGCTTTAACCACTCGCCGATTCTCGAGGCCCGTACCGGACAGCAGGAGTCCCCCAAAACCGACAACTTGCCGGCCACGTGCCCTTCACCTGTCAGCACCAGGGCCGCGCCAAAAACCAACAACACACCTATCGACCAAAAACCCTAGGTACCGACGTACGACCAGGATCGATATCGACAACCCAAGCAGTTAGTGGCGCCAGTGGAGCTCCATGCCCGCCAAAATTAAAGCCGCCACGGCTCAGTCTGGTTACCGTACAAGTTGTAAATAAGCTTTCGCTCCCTGTGTTTTGTCCCTTCTACCTTCAGAATTCCTAAGACTGTAGTCCAGTGGTCATTGTCAAAGGCTTTCTCTAAATCTACAGTAATATAAACGTAGGTTTGCCGTTCTTCAACCATCTTCCAGTGTAAGTGTTAGGGTGAGTACCACCTCATGTGTTCCTACATTTCTCCGAAGCCCAAACTGATCTTCGCCGATGGCGGCTGCTACTAGACCTTCGCGAAGTGCGAGGGCGGCTCATGGGAGCTATGAACAAAATTTAAAAAAATGCTCTAAAACTGATGATGATGTATAACGCAGTACGTAGGGACAGAAAACAACGCAGACTCACAAGTTACAAAAAAGTGTGACGTGACGGCATGTATATTTAATGAGGTGCGACAGAAGAATGCTGAAGATTAGATGGGTAGATCACATAACTAATGAGGAGGTATTGAATAGAATTGGGGAGAAGAGGAATTTGTGGCACAACTTGACTAGGAGAAGGGATCGGTTGGTAGGACGTATTCTGAAGCATCAAGGGATCACCAATTTAGTATTGTAGGGCAGCGTGGAGGGTCAAAATCGTAGTGGGAGACCAAGAGATGAATACACTAAACAGATTCAGAAGGATGTAGGTTGCAGTAGGTACTGGGAGATGAAGAAGCTTACACAGGATAGAGTAGCATGGAGAGCTGCATCAAACTAGTCTCTCGACTGAAGACCAGAACAACAACCCCGCCAACTTGAAAAATGTTGCTTTGAAAAACTAGCATTTAAAATTTCATCTTGCTTTTTTTCATACTGAAACTGAATTTACCAATAATCAGCAATTCGAACTCCATACAGTTGGCTTTTTTTTGCCGTTATCGAAACACTCTCATTTTGACGAAATTATATCTATTAACTGGCTTTCGCTTACCCATCGAAGCGTTTTTTGCACGACTAGGATTACTGTTCGAACCTTTTGTATCTGTATAAATAGGTTTCTAAGTCATTTTCAAGCACTCACCTTTTACTTTGTATAAAAAATTAGCGAAATGACAAGTTAAGCAGACGCAAGACTTCAATGCTTTCAGTCTGTTTACCATAAACGAATCATGTTACGAAGAGAAATCTTGTTCAGAGTACTGTTTTAGTTTATACTAATTCCTTCTGTGATACTATGCGAAACTAATAGGAGGCCTACTCTGTCGGTAACTATTATAGTATTACATCGGTTACATTCGAGCGCTCGGATGCGCCAGACAACCATGCAGTAAATCGCGGTTTTAACATATTTTAATATTTATTGCACACTTCATATGAATGAACCTTGAAAATAGGCTCTGTAAGGCACTTTTAAGCCAATAAAAAAATTTGGCTCGAATAAAATTTCTACCCTGAGGTACTCCCTGAAACTAATGGTTCGGTAGTATTCGCACGTATCTCCACCTTCCAGTCTTCGGAATTGCAGTTATTACATTCCTCCTGAACTCTGAGCGTATTTCGCCTGCCTCATATATACTGCACAACAGGCGAAATAATTTTGTCATGGCTGGCTCTTTCCAAGAATCTCAGTAATTCTGAGGGAATGTCGTTTACTGCAGTCTTTCAACACCTTATCAAATTCTATTTCCAGTATCATGTCTGCCGTCTCATCTTCACTTGCTTCCTTTTGACAATATTGTCCCCAAGTACATTTCCCTTATACAGACGCTCTTTAGATGCCTTCTGCCTTTCAACTTTTGCCTTTTTTGCTTAGATTGGGTTCGCCGTCTGAGCTCCTAACATTCATGCAGTTGCTTCTCTTTTGTGCAAACTTCTCTTTAATTTTCTTGTAAGCGACATCTATCTTTTACCCTAGTTACGCTTGCTTCTACAGCCTCGTTATTTGCCCTCTAGCATCTATTTATAACTCTTAGTTATATGCATTCCGCAGTTTTATTGGAACCAAATCAGTAAGTGCGCCGCGAAAAGAGCAAATGGAGAAATGAATGTGGCAGCGAATGGCGGCGACCACGCTTCGGTGGTTTTTGCGGCGCGGGAACAGAGCGGAAGGCGGGCGGGCGAGCGGCGGAACGAGATTTCGCACCTGCCAGTGTTTACGGGGTCGCGCGCCGCGGTGTTGCAGGTGCGGCCCCGGTAAATCACGTTAGCGCTTCCGCCGCCCGACTCCACTCCACCCCAAACAACTTCCTCCCGCCCCCCGTCGATCTGGCGGCAAGTTAGCGCGCCTGCGAAGGCCATTAGCGCCGGGCACCCACATTCCCTCCTATCCTCCCCCTCCCCCCGCAGCTGCTGCACGCGTCGCATCGGATTCGCGCAGTGTCGCCGTGTGGCCAGCGGGCTGTTACGTGAACTGCTGCATGCCTCATTCTCGGAGAGGACTGTTCTACTGAGGTTTTCATATGTGCCGTTGATTTGTTACAGCGAGTCAGCGCAACGAATTTAAATATACTAGGTTTGCACAGAAAGTAATGCACCGCAAGTTTTTCCTTCTCAGCCGAAAGCAATGCTACGAATACGAAACGTAACGTACGTATTATTTGAAGTCTACAGAGTGTGCGCCAACTTTCCGTCACTTCCGACAGATAGCGTAGCTGTAGCTCAGTTTCAAAATGGCGTCTGTAGGTGATGTACGTCACAAGCAACGTGCCGTCATTCAATTTCTCACTGAAGAGAAGGAAACTGTGGGGAATATTCACAAACGCTTGTGCAAAGTCTAGAGCATCTGCTGTCGACAGAAGTGGAGTTATATATGAAGTCTTCACGAGTTGTCAGCCGAATTTCGGAACGCTGTGTTTAGTAACTCTGCTTTAGCAGCACTGTCGTCGATATCATTTAATTATAGCGCAGAGAAGGCATTGATTGTGTCTTGCCGCTAGCATACTTTACATACTGCCAAAATCTCTGTGGGTTTTCTGTCGGGTTTCGAGAAAATTGTGGAAACTTTTATAATTATCAGAATGAGATTTTCACTCTCCAGCGGAGTGTGCGCTGATATGAAACTTCCTGGCAGATTAAAACTGTGTGCCGGACCGAGACTCGAACTTGGGACCTTTGCCTTTCGCCGGCGAGACACAGATCAGCTTTTGCGAAAGACGTCCTGCAGCCAGGAGACGGTCAGATTCGATTTGATATAACTTAGGACCTGGCTGCCACGAGCACACACTGCGGCGAGCTGTACACAAGGGCAGCGGAGATTGTTAATCACGAGAGTATTTGTTGTCGGAAGGAGGAGGGCGTGTAGCAGAACGGACTCTTGATCCCGGTGCCTTGCACCAGTCATCCTTCGTGGGGTGACGTGAGGATAAGGAAAACCGGCACCGGTATTTTATTTCTGAGTAACTGGAGTTTTTCGGTATCTGTTTGGTCTCGGTTATAGCAGTTCATTTCTTTTTTTTTTTTTTTTTACTAATAACCAGGTGTTGTTGTGGTCTACAGTCCTGAGACTGGTTTGATGCAGCTCTCCATGCTACTCTATCCTGTGCAAGCTGCTTCATCTCCCAGTAACTACTGCAACCTACATCCTTCTGAATCTGTTTAGTGTATTCATCTCTTGGTCTCCCTCTACGATTTTTACCCTCCACGCTGTCCTCCAATGCAAAATTTGTGATCCCTTGATGCCTCAGAACATGTTCTACCAACCGATCCCTTCGTCTTGTCAAGCCTGTGCCACAAACTCCTCTTCTCCCCAATTCTATTCAATACTTCATCATTATTTATGTGATCTACCCATCTAATCTTCAGCATTCTTCTGTAGCACCACATTTCAAAAGCTTCTATTCTCTTCTTGTCCAAACTATTTATCGTCCACGTTTCACTTCGATACATGGCTATATTCCATACAAATACTTTCAGAAACGACTTCCTGACACTTAAATCTATACTGGATGTTAACATATTTCTCTTCTTCAGAAACGCTTTCCTTGCCATTGCCAGTCTACATTTTATATCCTCTCTACTTCGACCATCATCAGTTATTTTGCTCCCCAAATAGCAAAACTCCTTCACTACTTTAAGTGTCTCATTTCCTAATCTAATTCCCTCAGCATCACCTGACTTAATTCGACTACATTCCATTATCCTCGTTTTGCTTTTGTTGATGTTCATCTTATATCCTCCTTTCAAGACACTATCCATTCCATTCAAGTGCTCTTCCAAGTCCTTTGCTGCCTCTGACAGAATTACAATGTCATCAGCGAACCCCAAAATTTCTTCTCCATGGATTTTAATACCTACTCCGAATTTTTCTTTTGTTTCCTTCACTGCTAGCTCAGTATACAGATTGAATAACAGCGGGGAGAGGCTACAACCCGGTCTCACTCCCTTCCCAACCAGTGCTTCCCTTTCATGCCCCTCGACTCTTATAACTGCCATCTGGTTTCTGTACAAATTGTAAATAGCCTTTCGCTCCCTGTATTTTACCCCCGACACCTTCAGAATTTGAAAGACAGTATTCCAGTCAACATTGTCAAAAGCTTTCTCTAAGTCTACAAATGCTAGAAACGTAGGTTTGTCTTTCCCTCAATCTAGCTTGTGTAAGATAAGTCGTAGGGTAAGTATTACCTCACGTGTTCCAATATTTCTACGGAATCCAAACTGATCTTCCCCGAGGTCGACTTCTACTAGTTTTTCCATTCGTCTGTAAAGAATTCGCGTTAGTATTTGGCAGCCGTGACTTATTAAACTGATAGTTCGGTAATTTTCGCATCTGTCAACACCTGCTCTCTTTGGGATTGGGATTATTATATTCTTCTTGAAGTCTGAGGGTATTTCGCCCGTATCATATATCTTGCTCACCAGATGGTAGAGTTCTGTCAGGACTGGCTCTCCCAAGGCTGTCAGTAGTTCTAATGGAACGTTGTCTACTCCCGGGGCCTTGTTTCGACTTAGGTCTTTCAGTGCTCTATCAAACTCTTCACGCAGTATCATATCTCCCATTTCATCTTCAGGTAAAAAATCGAAACATCAATTAGCCATAGCAGCAGTACTAAATTTTTCCGTTTTTAAGTAAACCTGTTTTGAAGAACGAGTAATTTTTATTAGTAAAGTGTGCATTGCTTTGGAATGTTGCGTTGTTATAGAAAATGGGAAAAGTGATCAGGGCTACTGTATTAATAATGTCGACAGAAACGAACAACAAAACGTGAAATCAGAATTGGTACAGCATTGCTGAGTGGATAATGTACCTGTTACCACGTGGTGTGGCCTATTAGATGGTACCGTAAGCGTGTACATGCAGTGTGTGAGACTCGCCCCATCTGGTCTGTATGGTCATTGCACACTGTCATCGTCGGACATCATTTAGATTACAGAATGCCAACTGATCGGAAGTTTTTACGAAGTGCGGCATCAATGAAGTACAACGCTCCGTTTACTTTAAAAGGTTGAAAACAGGAGGAACCACAACAAATTTGTGACATACCACATAGAGAAAACTTAACAGTTCATTGAGGTTTACAATAAAAACAGAAAGCACCTGATCTGCTGTCATTGTGTACATAACACGCCTGTATCTGGTTGCAGCCCTGGAAAACGGACAAATTAAGCGCGAAACCAGTTTTCACTATTTAGCATTGACTATTCGTAATAACGAAAAAGTGGTATGTTCACCGATTACAACATGATTTTTGAACACACTTTAAAAATATATATATTCTAAAGGAGAATACTGGTAATTTGTTTTTGTAGTAGTCAATCATTTATCAGTTTTTGAGAAAAGCAGCGAACGGTGGACGGATTAAGTTTTCTTTTATTTGCCCATTTACTGTTTTAATTCTACGTGTCTTAAAACTGAGAGAGTAAATTTTTTTAAAAAATATTTGTTCGATTTCTTTGCAAGTGGCTGAGTGAAGATTGATAGTTTGTACGGGCGCTGATAAACGCGCAGTTGAGCGCCCCACAAACCAAACAATATCATCATCATCATCATCATCATGTTCGATTTATAAGTTTATTACTGGAAATAATAGGAATAAAGAACCGAAAACCGGTTACTTCAGAAAGCGGTAATTTTCAGTGGTCTTGATAGTTCGCTAATATGGCGTTGAAAAAAAGATCGGTATAACCGAAAACCCGTTGTTTCAGCGATAACCGCCACCCCTAGGGCGACAGCAACAATGGACGACGGCTACCGACAACGGTCAGTTGCTCCCGGATTTTCAATTATCTCTCGTGGTATATTGTTATCGAACACAGTTCCTCCGTTTGGTAGCCAGACATTGTGATTGCTCAACAAAATGGTTCAAATGGCTCTCACCACTATGGGACTTAACATCTGAGGTCATCAGTCCCCTAGAACTTAGAACTACGTAAACCTAACTAACCTAAGGACATCACACACATCCATGCGCGAGGCAGGATTCGAACCTGCGACCGTAGCGGTCGCGCGGTTCCAGACTGAAGCGCCTAGAACCTCTCAGCCACACTGGCCGGCGATTGCTCAACAACGATGACAGCCATTTTTTTAAATAAATCTTCAAATGTGTAAAGTTTCAAGTAAATGCAAAAGACTCACAAACTTACTAAGTTTTCTTTTATTTTCTGCTTTCAGACATGTTGCATTTATTCACTGTGAACACGTAATATTCAAATTGTCATTCATGACGAGGACCACCAGATGTGACAGACTGAACACACTCACTTCATCTATTCTTCAAACGTCGAATATATTTTTGTCTCAACAGAAAGTTATGAACAATGCAGGCTCAGTGTGACATATTCTAGGCTCGCCTACAGCATCAGTGATATGTTTCATTGCATACGAATTTAGTATGCTAAGGTACAGTGTTAACACCAGTCTCTTTTTGCAGCCGGCCTATGTGGCCGAGCGGTTCTAGGCGCTTCAGTCTGGAACCGCGCGACCGCTACGGTCGCAGGTTCGAATCCTGCCTCGGGCATGGATGTTTGTGATGTACTTAGGTTAGTCAGGTTTAAGTAGTTCTAAGTTCTAGGGGACTGATGACCTCAGATGTTAAGTACCATAGTGCTCAGAGTCATTTGAACCATTTCTCTTTCTGCACTTCGGTGTAACAAAGAAAAGTGAGTGAAAGAATCGTTCTCCCTACATTCAACAATCTGACTTTGTAAATCAGTTCACAGTCCAGAACTTCAATTCCAATGCAGTAATGTGTGGTAAAGCATTTCTGATATGTGGTAAGATCCTATGAGATCAAACTGCTGAGGTCATCAGTTTCTAAGTTTACACACTACTTAATCTGACTTAATCTGACTTAGGCTAAGGACGACGCACACACCCATGGCCGAGGGAGGACTCGAACCTTCGACGGGGGGAGCCACGCGAATCGTGCCTGGCCGTCCGAGACGGCGCGACTACCCCGCGAGGCTTCTGATATGTAAACCGACGTATAGGTAGAGGACTGCTTTCCTTATCAGTGGCGTTGTTGGACAATACGTAATTATGTAACGCGATATTACCATATCTAACAGTTTAAATCCAGTTTCAACTTGCTTTCTGGCCTTTCCCACATCTTCTGTAAGTGTAAGTTTCCGTGGCGTATCGCAGTGCAACATTTACCACAGCAACAACAGAACACCATCTCCAGTATGGCTGTAACAGGTGTGCGCCCCATTAGTCGCAGAACGCATAAGTCGTGAATGTTTATGGTGCATAATTTTTACTTTTATATCAATATTTGATGTAGTTATTACAGGACTAAGTAAAACATATTTGCTATTTAAAAAGAAGAAAAAAGCATTCGTTTTCATGAAACAAAAACGCCAAAACTTTATGCTGGCTGTATAATGAAATACTCCCACACAAATTTACTCGTATGTCTTCATGTCAAACAGTTCCAGGCCATTTTATTATTATTCGAAATACACTCGGCACAAATGTAACAGCTGCCGAAACGAACAGTTCTACTAACGCAAGCAATTTCTACGCATTATAACCTTCATAGTTCCACATACCTGATGGAATAGCTCGACATTCTGTGGCCTGTACTCGTGTGGACTGTTCGAGCACAGTTCTCCAACTGACACAGCTACGTCGACGCCACATTTCCATAGGTCTTATTTTGAGGAGATGAAATCTGGTTGACAGTAAACGAAATATATTTTCCGTGACATGCTTCATTCAATTTGACGAGCGATCACCAGTTACCTTACAGTTTATTCTTCGTCGCCAGTTTAATAAAGCTCTCAAAATTGTTCAATTGGCTCTGAGCACTATGGGACTTAACATCTGAGGTCATCGGTCCCCTAGAACTTAGAACCACTTAAACTTAACTAACTGAAGGACATCACACACATCCATGCCTGAGGCAGGATTCGAACCTGCGACCGTAGCGGTCGTAGCGGTCGCGCGGTTCCAGACTGAAGCGCCTAGAACCGCTCGGCCACACCGGCCGGCAAAGCTCTCAAATTCTCGAAAAATTTTGTTGATAGTTTTTCACTATAAGTAATCATTACATCTCGTATATTCGAACTGATAAACAGCCTGTCATTCTCCAGAGCCAAAATCCGTCGGACGTAAAAATTCTCTGAAATCTTCGTGACGAGCTTTCATTAAATATCATGAATCGAAGTAATATGTGCAAACGAGGGGCAGGAACACTGTGAGAACAAGACAGTCACATCTTTTTGTGGGCGACTCAGTATGTATTACAAAGACAATACGTAATTTATTATCAGCCATTTGACATCCATTGCTACAAGATTAAAAATGAACCAACAGTACTGGCGAGAGAAGTAGAGGTAAGGAAATAAACGGTGATCTGGTAGATGAAGACAAAGAAATGAACATTTATGTAAGTAGAAATGTGACAAGAAGCGTTTTGTTGATTTATGCACGCGGCAGAAAATAACAACGGCTAAAGCCAACCGTGTAGTTTATTGTTTATTTCTGTTGGAACGAGCGTTGAGCAACGAACGTATCGCACATATGTCGTGGCACGCAGCTGCTTGTGTTAGCAAAGCGTTCCACGTGTCCACACACAGTTCGTCAGAACACGTGCTATTGTATCTTTCGTCACCAGCCAGTAACAGCACAGAATAGAAGTGTCATCAGTAATTTATCACTACCCAGCCTTCGTAAAACAAACAGCTCTCTCCCCCTCCAGTGACACACTTTTGTCTTCAGGAAAATAATATAGGATGCTAGTATAGCATAGCTGATACTTGGGGCTCAGTATTTTACTCTTTCTAGTAAGAAATATACTTAGGAGTATTTTCGAAAATATACGGCTCGAGGTCGTTATGTTTTTAATTTACTGTTAGTTCAAATGGCTCTGAGCACTATGGGACTTAACATCTATGGTCATCAGTCCCCTAGAACTTAGAACTACTTAAACCTAACTAACCTAAGGACATCACACAACGTACTGTTAGTTACACTATCTTTATCATTTCTGTGTGACGTACATGTTACGCGTTAATCTCTTCTGTTTCAAAATATGCCGCACATGTTCATTCATCGAAATCTTCATTAGCGGGAATCCATATTTATTTTCTCGAACGTATACTGTCTATTCGATTTGTCGTTTTTCTTCTGATGACAAACTTAAGGTGCTCCGTTGAACATGCGTAAATGAATCTCAGAAACACGCCAAGAAAAAGATTATAATTTGAAGCCCTGTTTACGCTGCCGCTATCATACATCACTAGGTACGATTCTACCATGAGGATATCTTTGAAGAAACCAGTCCGGCATTCGTCTAATATTATTTGGAACCTGTATAAAGCTGAGCTGCTGGTTGATCTCCAAGCGTTTATCATACTGCTCCTATCCATACTAGTTTAACGTGAGATTCATGCACTTTCTGCCTTATAAGCTATTACGTTAACTAAAGTAGCCCTCTGCCATTAATTTGATTTGAACACCACAGTTGCTTTACTCGGCATAGTTCTTTTGGAAGAATTATGTCCGTGACACCTTTTAGATCTGACTTGCTAATACAGTAAAAGAGGACCTACAATCTAACTCTGAATGCGAACAGTGGCACAAGATGCCACATGTGTACATCGTGTTAAAACAAGATCAGACCGCACTCCGAGCAAGTTAGAGCAATGATAAAGGCACTGAGCTCGTATTCTGGAGCAATGTGGTTCGAATCCCAGTTGAAGCATTCACATTCAAGTTTTCCGTGATCTCCCTAAACAACTTCATCGAAGGCTGGGATAGCTCTTTCATAAAACGGCAGTCTTTGTTGTAACTTCCTGGCAGATTAAAACTGTGTGCCGGACCAAGACTCGAACTCGGGACCTTTGCCTTTCGCGGGCAAGTGCTCTACCAACTGAGCTACCCAAGCACGACTCACGTTCCGTCCTCACAGCTCTAATTCCGCCAGTACCTCGCCTCCTACCTTCCAAACTTCACAGAAGCTCTCCTGCGAACCTTGCAGAACTAGCACTCCTGGAAAAAAGGATATTGCGGAGACATGGCTTAGCCACAGCCTGGGGGTTGTTTCTAGAATGAAAATTTCACTCTACAGCGGAGTGTGCGCTGATATGAAACATCCTGGCAGATTAAAACTGTGTGCCGGACCGAGACTCGAACTGGGGACCTTTGCCTTTCGCGGGCAAGTGCTCTACCATATGAGCTACCCAAGCACGACTCAGAACCTGTAGTCAGTCTCTGATGACGCTAAGCTCCAGCCGTCCTCCATTTCTCACAACTCACCGGTAATCAGGACTTCTCTTGCAAGCGATAAGATCGCCTAGCAACTGGCTAAGGGAGATGGGTATGCCTTAACAAATCTTCCAACCAGTCAATTAAATTTTTATTACCAGCTGCACAGGTTACAGAGCTGTGTACGTCTGTGATTGACTACACGCATCCTTTCATTTACAGATTTTCACATAAACAGGCAATTATCGAAATTTTTATGAGTGATTTCCCAAGCAAATGGGAGATTAAAGGAGCCATCATATCGTTCTTGGAATCCATTTACTGGCGACTCTTGGGCGTGGCAGGTTGTTCGTTGGTACAATGTGAGCAATCTCAAGAAGAAGACAGTATGTGTCTCATTTGTCCGTCCATGGCGGCACACCTATGTTGGATCAAATGGTTCAAATGGCTCTGAGCACTATGGGATTTAACTTCTGAGGTCATCAGTCCCATAGACTTAGAACTACTTAAACCTAACTAACTTAAGGACATCACACACGTCCGTGCCCGAGGCAGGATTCGAACCTGCGATGGTAGCGGTCGCGCGGTTCCAGACTGTAGCGCCTATAACCGCTCGGCCACCCCGGCCGGCACCCATGTTGGAACCCTATGCCGGGTTTGAACAGTTGTACACAAGGTGTTCCTAAATTTCAGTTTAAAAACTTCTTTGGCTTGTGAAGGGGACAGAATGAGGATCATTTACAATAGGACGTCCTGTCTACAAAAGTTTCCACTTCCGTGCTACAGCAGGAAACATGTAAAACAACAACGTCTTTTGGTTTCCCATATCTACTGTCTGAATGAAATAGTGTAATTTATTGTTGCCTTGCTGAACATTATAAGTTGAAAAATTCGGTTATGTAAACTTAAGCAGAATTACCAAATTCAACTTAAAAAAATGGACATTGATAAATAATTAAACCTAAAGCAACTGCAGTAGTAACATGCAAAATGAAAACATATATCTGTAACCAGTCTACCTCTTACCAATAAAAATTGTGCACATGTTATGTGAAATTTTCTATTCTGGTTATTCTATGTTATTTCATTCCACGAATATCGGTGGGAAGAGCTTCTGCTGAAATAAATGGCAAGCATTTACAAAAATAAATAAAAATAAAATAAAATCACGAGAAGACCCATCTAACATTTTTGTACCAGTGTTTATCCGACAATTTATACAGGTGTAGCGTCTCAGCTGCACCACTGCTGGTGGTCTGTCTTTTCCTGCGGTTCACAGCTGCCATGGTTCTCTCCCTCTCGTCTCCCAGACGTTAAGTAATGAGGGAAATCCCTGCCATAGTCGCAGACCGGCGAACAAAATCAGCTCCGAGCCCCCTCAGGCCGTCAAGTAATTTGTGGAAACTCTCCTTGGGGGCGCACTATTGATCAAGACAACAAGCGCCGCGTCCATTTTGCTGCGAACTCTTAGCTGGCAACTCTTTTGTTACGGTTCGGCCTGTTCATTCCTTCTCGCAAAGACGAGTAGTCGGATCGACACTTTCCATTCAACAGACGAGCCCTTTTTCTTTTGCCTCAAACGAAGTTCCACCAGCACAGACTCACTTCATCTAAACTTTTGCGAAATAAATAGTGTCCATTACCTGCGTAAAACTTGTAGAATTGTGTTGACTTTGCCTTGTGTTAACGACCGATAAGAATGCTTTCTTAACAGCCGAGAAGTCAATACGGAGATGTTAAACTCTTGAGGACGGCTTGTACACATGCTGGTGGAGGAATAAATGTTGCTTCGTTTTATTTGTCGGCGAGGGGAAGTGGGGACCGAGGGGTGGAGGTTGGGGGTGGGGGTGGTTCAAATGGCTCTGAGCACTGTGGGACTTAACATCTGAGGTCATCAGTCCCCTAGACTGAGAACTACTTAAACCTAACCAACCTAAGGACATCACACACATCCATGTCCGAGGCAGGATTCGAAGCTGCGACCGTAGGAGCAGCGCGGTTCCGGACTGAAGCGCCTCGAACCGCTCGGCCACAGCTGTCGGTGGGTGGGGGTGGAAGGAGAACTTCAGCCTTCACTTTGTGATCATCAGTCTGTGCACCATGTAACGCGTCCTCTTACATTATTATGTTTTGCTATTGTTGTTGTTAGAAAAATTTTTGTTCAGTCGGTCGTCGAAATTTTGGAATAAAAGTTATTGTGGATGTCGCGTAATAAATATTTCGTGTGAAGCGCTGTTGCGACACAGGCAAAGATCAATTGTGGAAAGTAAGCCACTGAATATTACAAATAATGTTATTAAAGAATACGGCCGACTTACTACATCAAATAAGGGGGCACGTACATTCGCCAATGAGTGGTAAAAAAAAATAGTGTGTAGGAAATATAGTTACGCTTGCACACACTCAAATGTATGCGAACATACGAACGGGATAGAGGCACATACATTTTGAGTGCAATCATCCCCCGTGGTCTGGGCAAAAAGAATTACAGTTGAATGCATTTATTTATCTTAGAACGTGAATGTGAGGACTTAGAAATTAAATGAAAAGAAAGACTGCAGATTCTGAATGTCGCGGCAAATATATTGAAATTGACGGTAGCGGCAATGAAAGGAAAAAGATGAACACATTCACGTACCTCTATTGTCGAGCAGCATCGCCGTGAAGATCGTCGCCTCCGTCTAAATTCTCTGCATAAAATTAAAATAATGGTAATAATTTTCTAGAATTTCAGGATCAGGGACCCATAGTATCACAAAAGGCGAAATGGCTCTGCTTTCATTATTTAACCCAATTTTATCAGTAAGAAATGGCACAACACGTCTTAATACGAGGACAGGATAACAGCGAAAGGTAACTTATTCTAAGACTAATAAACGAAGAGCTAGGTTTAAGAGTTAGGTTTAAGCAGTTCTAAGTTCTAGGGGATTGATGACCTGACCTCAGATGTTAAGTCCCATAGTGCTCAGAGCCATTTGAGCCATTTTGCAGAATGAAACGTCCACTTCCTTCCTGTAATTGTGCAGTAAGCCATTGCTGAAGCATGCCCACGCAGAAAAAAAATCAGTCACAGCTTTCTCCGCAAAGAAAAATGGTCCGTAAACTTTTGAAAAGGACACGGCACAAACGGCTTTCGGTGACTCACTAATGTGTTCGACAGTCACGTCGTCTGGATGTTCTGTGTCCAAAATACGCACGTTACGACGATTCACGTTTCCAGACACATGCTTTGTCACTGAAAACTAGTTTCTGTGAAAAGCCGTCTTCCTCCAGTAGCTACTGCAACTCACTCAAAAAAAGTCGGAACGAAGCTCCTTGTCCCACCAGTCAGCATATGCAACGTCTGCAACCGGTGTTATGGTTTTACACGTAGACGTTTGCATAGAATGTGCACGACTGCGGTGTCTGCATTTCTCTACCAGCACGTATCGTCGGCTCCTTACGGATGATTCCAGCACAGTCTGCGCCTCCTCTATTGACAGTCCCGGCAGGACCTTTTGCTTCACACCACGTGAGAAGAAAGAGCCACGCAATGTGTTGTACCACCTGTGGATTGTTGTGCCCGATGGAACTTTTACCTGATATTTAGAACGAAATAGTCGCTAAACCGTCACACCTGACACACACTTAGCGAATTCTACAACACAAATCGCACGTATCGCTCTACAGGGTTATTACAAATGATTGAAGCGATTTCACAGCTCTACAATAACTTTATTATTTGAGATATTTTCACAATGCTTTGCACACACATACAAAAACTCAAAAAGATTTTTTAGGCATTCACAAATGTCCGATATGTGCCCCTTTAGTGATTCGGCAGACATCAAGCCGATAATCAAGTTCCTCCCACACTCGGCGCAGTATGTCCCCATCAATGAGTTCGAAAGCATCGTTGATGCGAGCTCGCAGTTCTGGCACGTTTCTTGGTAGAGGAGGTTTAAACACGGAATCTTTCACATAACCCCACAGAAAGAAATCGCATGGGGTTAAGTCAGGAGAGCGTGGAGGCCATGACATGAATTGCTGATGATGATCTCCACCACGACCGATCCATCGGTTTTCCAATCTCCTGTTTAAGAAATGTCGAACATCATGATGGAAGTGCGGTGGAGCACCATCCTGTTGAAAGATGAAAATAGCTCCCTGCTTGCTTTATTCGTCGACTTCCGCGGGCTACACGTGAAACTTGCCCGCACGCGTTCAACCGTTTCTTCGCTCACTGCAGGCCGACCCGTTGATTTCCCCTTACAGAGGCATCCAGAAGCTTTAAACTGCGCATACCATCGCCGAATGGAGTTAGCAGTTGGTGGTTCTTTGTTGAACTTCGTCCTGAAGTGTCGTTGCACTGTTATGACTGACTGATGTGAGTGCATTTCAAGCACGACATACACTTTCTCAGCTCCTGTCGCCATTTTGTCTCACTGCGCTCTCGAGCGCTCTGGCGGCAGAAACCTACGTATCTGTAGTGTGTCGTGACCATGTGTCAATGAATGGAGCTACAGTGAATTTATGAAATCGCTTCAATCATTTGTAATAGCCCTGTATTATACACCATGTTCTGAAATGCCTGCTCCCTAGTGGTGAGCTCTGCAGTTACGCCGTGGCTTGCAAAAACTTCCAGAATAGGTCTATCTACGAATATGTTTCATTTTCTCGTATATCTTACAGTTTCCGCGCAGTTAACATCTGAAATCCCAGAGGTACCTACGAATAACCATTAATATGTGAACCGTGCAACTTGAATCTCTCGAAACTGTGAGCTCTTGTTACAATTAGGCTATGTACGAGAAATTCATGTACAATATATATATATATATAAACACACTGATGAACCGAAACAAATGACCATCTGCATAATATATAAACATGGGTATAATTTTAACAGAAAAGAAGAAGCTACGAAACTCAGCGATATATGGACAGTGGCGCTACAGAATCGATGAGAAGTTTTTATCCTTGACGTACTATGATCGATAGTTATATTTTATCCTTGACAAGGTTTATCTGTGCTGTCACGTGAAATCCAGACCACTCCCACTTTCCACAGTATTTAGGCCGTTCTTCGACGTCCGACTCGTCAGTCGGCAAGACGCAGCACAACCAGGAGCACCTCCTAAGATGTCCAAAGTAGCCTTGGACGAAACGTCAGGGATCGAAGAGTTCCATGCACCACGGCCATACAACCCGGACGAATTCTCAGCAGCTGAAACATCCGGTCGTGAAAGTGTTCATGGTATCATCTGCGCAATAGATTATTTGTCCGTCTTTGGAACGGAATGTATCACTGACACTGCCAGTCAGGGTTGCGACAGTTTGTTGCTAGATTTGCGGAGATATGTGGCGTTAGATGTCACTCATAGGTCGTGTATCTCACGTTAATAACATACCGTTAATTTGCGTACGCGATGATGGTACCCGATAGGGACCCAGATGGGTTCCACAGGATTTACATCAGGCAAAATTGGAATTTAATCGCCGACACATCCACATGAGTTCACTCTGATGCTACTCAGACCACTGTAGCGCGGTTATATTGCTGAAAGATGACATCGAAGTCGGGGAAGACATCAAGTGTGAAGGGATGTAGCTGGTTCGCAGCTGTCAGCGTGTCTTGCATTGCTATCACAGGTCCCATGCAAACGCAGGGGACTGTCTCATGTAGCACAATACTGCTGCCACCAGCCTGCGTCCGTGGCACGTTGCTCGTTTCGAGCCGCCGTTCACTTCGATGCTGGCGTTTGTGGAGACGACCATCGACCTGGTGTAGCAAAAATGGGATTCACCCGACTAGCCGAGACGTTTCCACTGATCGACGGTCGAATCCTGATGGTCCCATTCCCTCTGCAGTTGAAACTGACGATGTCGTTGGGTCAACATGTGAACACATGGGGGTGTTGTTACGGAGTTACGTGTTCGAAAAATATACGAGGACTGGTGTGCTCCGAAACACTTATGCGTGCACTAGCATTGTGCTCTTTTGGCAGAGATGCCACAGAGCACCATATGTGCAACTATAGAGAGCAGACAAGCTTCCGAATCCGACGTACGGTAAAGAGTCGTAGACTTCCATCCATTTAGCGGCTAGCGGCCGTTTCGCTGTCCTTCTACCTCTTTCCGCAGATGCTCGCGACAGTAACACGTGAACACCGACCAGCTTCGGCGTTTTCGAGACACTCGTTGACAGTCTCTGCGTAACGATAATCTGCCCTTTGTCACAGTCCCTTATCTCACAAGGGGAGGCCGCCAGTTGTGAAATTCAGATTCGATTCATACTGTGCGTAATAAAAGCTCATGGCCAGAGGTGTAATGTGCCAAAGCACCAAGATGCACTTCTCAGCCGTTATCGAGAAAATCGACAGTTAAAAGAAACCGTTGCGGTGAAATACTCTCTACGATTATTAATTTTCTGCAGCGTCGTGGCGCAGCGGTAAGCGCTCGGGTTCGTAATCCGAAGGTCACCGGATCGAATCTCGCGCTTTGCAACTTTTTTTTTGTTTTTTGTAATTCAAATGTATACACACACACAAACACACACACACACACACACACACACACACACATATATATATATATATATATATATATATATATATATATATATTCATCGTCCACCACCAATAGTCTTCTCCGATTTTTGCCGGTATGATACGATACGCGTGGTATGCATCAAACCTGACGAACGATAGAACAATTTTTCAGAATGTCAATCAGGTGTGTTTCCCAACAGATACTTCAAAAAACAATTGTTCTTGTAAAAACACATCGTTTATCAGATGTGCTCTATGTCGTGCTGTTTTCAGCATTCCATGTTTCTATTATAACTATCACTCTGGTTCGTGCGATACTCCAGCTACTTCTGGTCAGTAATTGTTAATTATGTGCGATTGTATACCGAACCTTTAAATAAATTGTATCCACTTGAATACTATTTGTGATATTGTGTTTTATTTCAAGTTTTATTTTTCCACGACAAACGACTTTCAGCAACTTATTATATGCATAATTGTTGCAACTGATTGCCGGGAATTATATATATATATATATATATATATATATATATATATTGCATTACAAAAAAAACAAATAATTAAGAAAAGTTGCATGTCGCGAGATTCGATCCGGCGACCTTCGGAATACAAACCCGAGCTCTTGCTGCTGCGCCACGACGCTGTAGAAAACTATTAATCGCAGAGAGTATTTCACCGCAACGGTTTCTTTTAACTGTCGATTTTCTCGACAACGGCTGAGAAGTGCATCTTGGTGCTTTGGCACATTACACCTCTGGCCATGAGGTTTTATTATGCGTATTATGAATCGAATCCGAATTTCACAATTGGCGGCCTCCCCTTGTCAGTGGATTTCCCCATTTGCAGCCCGTATTTTCGATTGGGTGATCCTCCGTTCGTGTCTGCCCCGCTAATACATTTTTGTTACCGCATCACGTGCCTGCTACCAGCCGGAATCCAACGTCGCGATGGGCACTGGTCATAATGTTTTGGCTGATCAGTATACAGAGGGACATAAGTGCAGATACTTTTATATGTGGTGCCTTATTATGTGCATACATCAGCGTGTTGGTTTTTTTTTTCTCCTCTGAATCCAACAGTCGTCTTCCCACAAATGTGTTACATAATTTTGTACCAATTTTATCTCCATGGTCGTAACTCCATCACTAAGTGCACGAGACCTGTCACTACACGCTAACCGTTTCGCGTCCATGCGTCCACATTTCAACACCTGACTTACTGCCCAGGAGAAAATAGGCATTAATGGCATGCTCCTGCCGCATGTACTTGGACGTACTAACCAACCTAAAAATATACAACTCCTAATAGCTGTAATTATTAGCCTGAAAATGAAGCACCTACCGACCTAATGTAGATCAGTACAATGTCCTCAGTCACCAATGAAAATATCTGACTTAGACCCGTTACGTCGTGTATATTATCAATGCGAAAATTTGTTTACTCCTTCACAGTGAAAGGACTGGACGAATAAGGATGAAATTTTGAGTGGGGTTAGCTGATACACTTAATTAATACTTACATATACCTTCCCATCGAAGGGATGAGTGTGAAAAAAAAGTGTAGCCCGCGGCGAACTAATACCAGTATTTCAGATTGAGAACACTTAGCGTCTTGCAAGAAGCTGTACAGTTAGTTTCAAGCCTTTGCGAAACTTTTTATCGCTGGTGCCTCCTACAAAATAATGAAAGGAAAAAAGTTTCTCGCTAAGTGCATTTCCGCTGTTGCAGTAAAACTGCAGCGTGAAGCATCACATTTTAATTTGCAACTTTTTTACAGCGAACTGTATTCGCGACACTTTTTGCATACTGTATTCACACATACCACTGAATGTACCAGAACTGTCATATCATTGTACAACCCACAGTTAAGGAGATGTGATGAAGACCGAGATGCTTGAGAAACTGTCGTATCATCTACGACGTTTTAATTAATTACTTGTTTACTACTAACTCTTTCTCAACAAATTTGGCAGACGGTATCCACATATGCCGCTGAATTTAAGAAAAACGTATCATTGTATGACACATAGTTTAGGAGATATAGCGTCAGATCCTTACATGTGAGAGAAACTGTGGCATCATGTATGACCTTTTAAGTAACTACTTCTTTACATTTACCTCTACTCACAACACATTTCGCAGAAAGTAGACACACATACCACTGGATGGATGTACCCGCAACATTATATCATTGTACGACACATAGTTCAGGAGCTGCGTGGAAAGGAAATTGCAGGGCGAAATTCGGTAGAGATACAGGTAAAGCCTGTGTATAAATACATGTGTTACCTACATATGAAATACAGGGTGATAGTTATTGAACTACATAAAATAAAATCGTCATAACTTCTGAACGGTTTGCGTTAGGACGATAAAACTGCACTGTTAGCCGCGGGCATGATGGAACTTATTATACTGGTGTGGTTTAGCGAAGAAGACGACTTTCATTTGGATGAGTCCGTCAGTAAGCAAAATTAGGTCATTTGGGGGACTGAGAATTCGCGATCGAGAAATCTCTTCTTCCTCACCGGGTGACTGTGCGGTATGCAATGTCGAGTCACGGAATAATCGCTGCAGTATTGCTTCGTGACACGGTGACCACCGAGCGGTACGTGAAGGTTTTGGAAGATGATTTCATCCCTATTATCCAAAGTGACCCTTATTTCGACAAGATGTGGTTCATGCAAGAAGGAGCTTGACCCCATCGAAGCAGGACAGTATTTGATGTCCTGGAGGAGCACTTTAGGGACCGCATTCTAGCTCTGGGGTATCTAAAGGCCACTGGCATGGGCCTCGATTGGGCGCCATATTCTCCGGATCTGATCGTATGTGACTCTGTTTTGTGGGGCTATATTAAAGGCAAGGTACACAATAACCTCAAAACCTTTACTGGAAACAGCCATTCAATAGGTCACCAGCAGCATCGATGTTCCGACACGTCAGCGGGTCATACAGAATTTCTCTATTCGTCTGCGCCACATCATCACAAATGATGGCAGGCACACCGAACATGTCACTGTCTATAGTGACGTTTACGTGTTGAATAAAGCGTGTACTCACCGTAGTTTGTAACTAATGTACGTTTTTTTTCATCATCATAATCATCATCAGTGTTCTGCCAAAAGGCAGGTTTGATCTGTGCGAATGCGGACAAAGCCAGAGGTGGAAAGCACATCTCAAACCCCTCAACGATTTCAACCAAATTTGGTACACATTGTAGTTACGATCTGGAAAGAGATACTGTGGGGTTAAGAACCACCAGCCTCCTACTGGGGTGGGGGTTGGTAACATGGAGAAACAAGAGAGAGAGGAGGATATGGACAGACAGAGAGGGAAAAGAAGAAGAGAGACACAGGAAGGGGGGGCGAGGAAGACAGTGAGAGGGGGCAGGAGGACTTGAACAAAGGGAGTGGGGGAGCAAAAAGACAGTGAAAGGGAAGAGGAGGAAATGGACAGGAGGAGAGGAGAGAAGAAGTTGGATAGAGAAAGGAAAGAGGCAGAGATGGAGACTGAGAAAGGCGAGGAGGACATGAGCCGAGGGAGTGGAGGAAGAAGAGGACAGTGAAAGGGAAGAGGAGTAGATGGACAGGAAGAGAGGAGAGAAAAGAGATGGTAAGAGAGGGTCAGGAGGAGATGGGCAGAGAAAGTGGGTGGAGAAGATTGACATGGAGGGGAAAGAAGAAGATTGACAGAGAGAAACGGAAGGATGAGATGGACTAATACAAGAATGGAATAAATACAGACCCGGTAATTTTTTATAAATAACTGTTTATGCTCGGGTAACACCGCAGGGCGCACCTTTTGATTTTCAGAAATTTTCGTAGAAAGTGCTCCTGGTTATCTTTAAGCACTACCGGTCCTTGTGATTTAACTGATCACTGCATCAGCGACAGTGGCAGTAACATGGCGGTGCGCAAGATCGGTAAGACTTGGGATCGCGGGCTTCTCTCGGCAGCCGCCGGCAGCCGGGTCGCCTTATCTCGCTATCGGCGAGAGCCGGCGCGGCGGTGCATACCGCTGCGTTATTCATGGCCGTGTACCGCGGCTCTGCACGGCGCGCCGTGGCGCGGCTAAAGGTCGCGCCCGTGCAAACACTCGAGCGCGCCCCACAGCAGGGCACACCGCCGAACTGTGTAACCCGGGCTCCGTCGCTCGGCGCGCTCACGGTAGGGAGCTAGGCTCTAGTCACAGGAACAGCCGCTGCGTAGCTTCACACAGCTCTGGCTCAGTGGTACCGGCAGCCGGTACCGCTGCAAGGTATGGCGTCTCGAATTTGCCTAAGGCCTGGTCAGATTACAGGCTTCGCTATTTTTCGAACAACGAGCCGAGCATTTGCCTAAAGTGATTTAGAGACGGACTCGGGGCGTTCCAGTCCCTCTCCCGCATAATAGTGTTAGGAAAAAAGCGGACAAATGCGAGTACGAGTTGCGCTCTGCGGGTTCTGTGCGAACCTAACCGCTACGCTTCCGACAACATGCGCGCCTAATACGTCCCAAAATGTCGCGCATGAAAACGGGATTTTCCAAAGCCCAAGTGATAGAAAGGTAGGGTCAACTGTTTTGCAGAGCCCTTCGGCTGGGCACTATTTGCATATCCAACAGAAGGATCGTCTTATTTTCACTATCCTACAGTACAGGTACAAAGTATGATTATTACACACTTACTATACCTTAGGCAAACGGAGCAAATCGGTTGGCTCTTTTCGTATTAGATGTGTCCTTAAGCAGCATAAGGAGGCACCACTAGTTCATGGGCGCTTCCTCGAAAAACCTCACAAAAGGGTTTCTTTATTATATGAAATTTATCCATAGTGGATGCTGTCGAACTCCGTGACTGTTCCTTCATCGGGTGTAGAAAAATATCCGCTACCAGTCACAATAAAAGGTTATTTATTTGTCACACGACCGGTTTCGGGCTTGCGCCCATCCTCAGGTTTTTATACATTTATTTACATGTTTATACTGTTGGAGATCACTGTATAAATACAAAAAATTATTTGCTGGTGACTACACATGTACAAGTGGGACAATTGTAAGTGGTAAGGCAGCATTTTACGAAAATATATCTGTACTTACATAAAGATGAAGCACCATTATTGCAGTTACGCTGTGGTGACAGTTTTGCCACTTAGTTACACGCTTATAGTCATTTTCACGAGCATATTTCAGTTTTCCCAAGCATAGCTTCATATTTCACTATTATGAGGTGCACTGTGAAATACACTATGTTTACATACAAACATGTGGGCTGTGGTCAAAGAACTTAGATGTAGCAGATGTAAAGATGTTGCTCATGCAGAAAATTGTAGGTTATGGTCAGAGAACTTAGCCACAGGAAGTGCAAGGGTGTTGCATATATAGAAATTTAAAAAGCTATTCTAGACTGTGACGTTTTTTGATACACATTTTGAAATTTTTGGATTCAAATTTTTGTCGGAGAACTTAGCTCTAGGAAGTACAATGGTGTTATATATATATATATATATATATATATATATATATATATATATATATATATATATATGAAATTACTCAAAGCTATTACAAATTAAAAATGACAGCTAGAACTGTTTTGAGCCACACTGTTGTCAGAGAACTTAGATCTAGGAGGTACAATAATGTTACGCACATGAAATTTTGAAAGCTATTACACATCATACAACGACTGTTACAGCTTGTGTTTACAATATGACTATTACAAATTACGATAATGACACTTGGACTGTTGTATGACTGCTACATCGAATTTCCATAGAATATTACATTGTTATTGTATCAGAGGATAATTAGTTTCTGGCCGGCCGGAGTGGCCGAGCGGTTCTAGGCGCTACAGTCTGGAACCGCGCGACCGCTACGGTCGCAGGTTCGAATCCTGCCTCGGGCATGGATGTGTGTGATGTCCTTAGGTTAGTTAGGTTTAAGCAGTTCTAAGTTCTAGGGGACTAATGACCATGGCAGTTAAGTCCGATAGTGCTCAGAGCCATTTGAACCATTCGTTTCTGTTTTTGAATATTTCATGAAATATGTGAAGAAAGGATTTGTTTGCAAGCTCCACTTGTTTGTTGAGAATAAGGTCTCGTGAGTTAGAGCTGTGGATATAAATTTCTAGCTCTTCAAGCAGATTCATTTTCTTTCCTTTGTTCACACTGTGTAGTATTTGTAGGTTTTTGGTAATGGCTGTGGCTGAGTGACCATGGTGTTTTAGGTGCATTGCGAAGGTGGATTTATCAAAATTTTTTAGCCAAAAGGCATCCATATGCTCACGGTATCTTGTAGTGGAACTCCTTCCAGTTTGGCCTATGTAGAACTGTGGGCAATTGTCACATAAAAGTTTGTAAATACCTGATTTGTCGTGGCATTGGTTGTTTGTCTTACTATTGTGGATGATGTGATGCTGTAGCATGTTGTTAGTGTTGAAAGAAATTTGAATACCATCGCCAGCGGTCCAAATCCCAGCCAAGGATTTCAAGGCGGCTATGCACAGAAAATGGCTGGAATTTACATGATATATTCCGAAGATCCTGACCTCGAACAAACTCGAAAGTTTTTTTTTATATTTTTATCCGTTTCCAACATACAGAGGCTCAGTTACCCTATTTATACGCGTAAAATCCGATATGGGGTGAAAGCTAAATAATAAATAACCGCAGAAAATTGCTCAGGTTTATCCATTATCGACAATCACCCCAGAAACTTGTTTTTTGGTTGCCAAAATCCCGCCACGGGTTCCGAGACGGCCATACACAACAAACGGATGTAATTTTTACGATGAATTCCTTACATTCCGATCTCGAACTACCATGGAAATGCTCTTGATATCTTTACCTTCTTCCGAAAATACAGAGGTACACGTAAAATACGCACGTTAAGTCCACTGTAAGGCGAAAACGTAGTTTATAAAGTGACGAAGCACGGAGAAATACCCTGTGAAGTTTCTTCATTATAATATGGGAACCTGATGTAATAATACTGAAGCACACGCAAAAAAATTTTACACCTGAAATCTGGTCTGAGGTGTAAAATTAGTTTAGCGTTATTCCAATTTCACATAAGTAGACTATCTAATTTTTTTTCATATGAGTTACATGCTGCAGGGAAAAGAAGGGAACTGGGGGCACATGCTCCTATCGGAACACAAAAATGCGAATATGTTCCTGTTTATTTAAAAGACTCTAACCGAAAAGTGGGGTACCAGCTGCTTCATTCTACCTTCCTCAGGACCTTTAAAAAATTTCCCAAGAACTTTGGCATGCATACATATTCGCGTTTCTTTATGCTGAAAGAGAAGAAAGTGGCAGTGGGAAAGGGATGGAAAAGTATTAAATATTGGAAGGCAGTAGACAGTGGCTGTGTTATAGAAAGGGTGAAGGAGAGAATGACACTGTGAAAGACTGACATGGTCGCTGTGGCAGTGGAACATAATTGACAATGAGAGTACGGTGCTAGAAAGAGACTGAACGAGACAGTGCCAGGAGGGGGTGGGGGAGTGGGGTGGTTGGGGAGGAATGAAGGGAAAGAGAATGTGGGAGTGGGTGAGAGCCAGTGATAATGAGTGATGGAGTGAGTATATGACAGTGACAACGAGAAAGAGAGAGAGAGTCAGTGGAAAGAGAGAGCATCAGTAGGAATGAACGAATGAGATGTTAGCAGCGAGGGAGAGCAAGAGGGAGACAGTGGACAGTGGCAGCAGACTGTAGTAGTAGGATCGATCGAAGCGGACTGTGGCTGTGACAGGGACACAATGACGGAGAGACATGAAAGAGATAAGCAAAGAGCTAATGACAATGAGTTGGGCTGAATGAGTGAGTGGGAAATAGCAACTGGGAGTGGTTGGGTATGACTGACTTACAGCGACGGACTAGTGGCTGTGAGTGAGTTAGAGCAGTTTGTGCGAGTTTGAGGTGAGTAGCATGTTAAATTATCTGAAGCGCGAATATGTTCGCATGCCAAAATTTTCGGGAAAATTTTTAAAGGTGCGGAGGAATGTAGAATGAGGCAGCTTGTACCCCACTTTAGTCAGAGTCTTTTGAATTAGCAGTAAGATACTTGCATTTTTGTGTTCTGACAGGAGCATTTTTCTGCTGCTTATATAAACAGAGAATACCAAAATTCCAAAATCAAATGTTGTTATACTAATGTGGGATTTTAATGCAAAAATATAGAGGGAAAAAACGTTTCGAAAAATAGTAGGATATTATACAGCCTATAAAAGAACAAACAAAAATGGCACAACACTAATCAGTCTTCGTAGAACATTTCAGTTGAACGTAATGTCAGCTCGGAGACCATGGATGCGGTTACCCTTGACTCTGCATCACAGACAGGAGAGCCTGCGATGGTATACTCAACGACGAACCTGGATGCACGAATGGCAAAACTTCATTTTTTCGGATGAATCCAGGTTCTGTTTACAGCATCATGATGGTCGCATCCGTGTTTGGCAACATCGCGGTGAACGCACATTGGAAGCGTGTATTCGTCATCGCCATACTGGCGTATCACCCGCCGTGATGGTATGGGGAGCCATTCGTTACACGTCTCAGTCACCTCTTGTTCGCACTGACGGCACTTTGAACAGTGGACGATACATTTCAGATGTGTTACGACCCGTGCCTCTACCCTTCATTCGATCCCTGCGAAATCCTACATTTCAGCAGGATAATGCATGACCGCATGTTGCAGGTCCTGTACGGGCCTTTCTGGATACAGAAAATGTTCGACTGCTGCCCTGGCCAGCACATTCTCCAGATCTCTCACCGATTGAAAACGTCTAGTCAATGGTGGCCGAGCAACTGGCTCGTCACAACACGCCAGTATCTACACTTGGTGAACTGTGGTATCGTGTTGAAGCTGCATGGGCAGCTGTACCTGTACACGCCATCCAAGCTCTGTTTGACTCAATGCCCAGGCGTATCAACGCCGTTATTACGGCCAGAGGTGGTTTGTTCTGGGTACTGATTTCCTTGGATCTATGCACCCAAATTGCGTGAAAATATAGTATAATATATTTGTCCAATGAATACCCGTTTATCATCTGCCTTTCTTCTTGGTGTAGCAATTTTAATGGCCAGTAGTGTATTAATGTGCCAGGAACGGAAAAGTTTGTAACAGTTTCAGTGCGAGCAACTTTACACAGTATTTAAAGAACGTTACAACACCTTATCTGAAGCAACCTGTCGGTCAGTGGGAAAGGAGACATTGAGAGGCCTACAGTCCTGAAACGTAACAGATCAGACACGGTGCAGGTTGAAAACAACCCGACCGCGCAGGGTCGTCGGCCGGAGCTGCCCGCAGACGTTTCCACACACGCAGCCGGGCGGCGCACCGGCGCCGCGACGCTGTCCAGGCTGCGGCGCCGACGCCGACGCCGAGCGACGCCCACGCGTCGGCGCGACCCGCCGGCGCCGGCGCGGCCTCGCTGCCGCTCCCCCCCCCCCCCCCCCTTCCATTCCCCCTACCCCCACGCCACCCTCGCTGGCCACGCCGCCGAGCTCAGCCCCGCCGCCGCCCCATAATTCTGCTCCAACCACCCCTTCCACTTTTTATCTCGCGGGATGGCCGGCCAAACAGTCTGGGAGACGCGAGATGAGGCTCCCCCAGCGGCTGGAGAAAGGGTGTCGCGCTTACTGCTGCGAGACCGGCCCACGCAGACCGACGTACTCACCGAGCTGGGCCTGTCCGCAGCTCGTGGTTCGATTCCCGGCGGGGTCAGGGATTTTCTCTGCTTCGAGATTACTGGGTGCTCTGTGTCTTTCATCATCATTGACTCGCAAGTGCCGGCCGGGGTGGCCGAGTGGTTCTAGGCGCTACAGTCTGGAACCACGCGACCGCTACGGTCGCAGGTTCGAATCCTGCCTCGGGCATGGATGTGTTTGCGATGTCCTTAGGTTAGTTAGGTTAGGTTAGGTTAGTTAGTTAGGGGACTGATGACCTCAGAAGTTAAGTCACATAGTGCTCAGAGCCATTTGAACCATTTGACTCGCACGTCTCCGAAGTGGCGTCAGCTAAAAAGGACTTGCACTTTCGGCGGCCAAACACCCCGCATGGGGGCCAACAATGCCGTACGATCATTTCATTTCACCGAGCTGTGCCGCCGCTGGGATCGTAGATAGCTGCCAGGAATAAAGGCAATCGATTCGTCTACCATTGTGCTCCACGATCCACAATTCGGTGTGCGATGAAAGGTACATTTGGTACCACTGCCGCTCACTCCCTGCCCTTCGATTAAGATAGAAGCTAAAGTAATGATTTAAAATTTGTGCCACGCCTGGGATATTTGTACCCTGAAGCCTAGGCAGGATTTCCCCGTTACGTACAAAAGCTGGGGTGCCAGTCCAGTGTTGGTGAGCCTTTCCAGTACTGACGACTTTAAAAGGACAAAATGGGCTGAAGGTGTGAAGTTTCTGCTAGTTGTTCGTGCAGCTATGACAACCATAATGCTACGATAAGCCAACACGGTAGCTCAGCGTCTTCGGTCAGAGGGTTAGCTGCCCTCTGTAATAAAAAAACTTAGTTAATCGATCAACAACGAACTTAAATAAGGGTGTCTTACGACGTCCGCCCCGAACAAATGCAACGAACGGAAGCGAACAAACATGAGATTTGAAAAAAAGAAGAAGATATGGTGTAGTTATTAGCACATCTGCCTAGTAACCCAGAGTCCGGGTTCAAGTTCCGTCTGTGACACAGATTTTAATTCATTACTTCAGCTTCTATCCTGATCGAAGATAAAGCTAACATTTATATGTCTCCCGGAAAATTTAATTCCGGCAGATAAATGGAGCCCCTTTTCCGCTTCACTCGTGAATGGTGCGTGCTAAGAACAGCTGTTGGTACAGAACCGTGTACATTGGCGATAAAAGTTGCATGTTGCTGACAATGATGAAAGGCAACATTGCAGCCACACGAATTGCTGATACATATTATTAACATGTGTTACGAACCTTCCCAAGAACGCCCCGAGGAGCGCGTGAGTGGCCACGCAAGGCCAGAAACAAAGGATGAGTCGAGAAGTAATGGTGAAAATTAAATCAGATGAAAGATTCGGGATCTTTAAATGAGGAACAAAACGCTGCTCTATCAGAAATTCGCTTATCCGTTTTATTTCGAATTGAGATTCAACCCCGAATTTAAGCATCCAAATAATTACAGAAAAGAAATAAACCTTACCATAATATATCCATTCGTGTCGCGCGGGATTAGCCGAGCGGTCTCAGGCGCTGCAGTCGTAGACTGTGCGGCTGGTCCCGGCGGATGTTAAGAGTCCTCCCGCGGGCATGGGCGTGTGTGTTTGTCCTTAGGATAATTTAGGTTATGTAGTGTGTACGCTTAGAGACTGATGACCTTAGCAGTTAAGTCCCGTAAGATTAAAAAAAAAAAAAAAAAAAAAAAAGGCTCCCTTCGTACAGAGCAACCGCAGTCTGTAAACAGATTTCGGCTGCCGTCATTCTGAGAGCTGTTAATAATTCGTTCCGTATGGCAGCTGCTGTTAAAAACGATTCAAGTTTAAACGGAGCATTTTCTTGGTCTTGAGACGTGCACGAATACAGGAAAGCCCGCCGTTCCAACGGCCGAGTCTGCGCTAGGTTAGGAAACCTGTGGGGTAAAAAGAAAGTCGCGAGTTCTATGGCCCAGCAGGCGACAGCTAGCCACTTGACCACCCGACAAGTTGGCACCGGAAATATTTTATTCGTTTTGTCCAGTAGCGACAGCCCTCGGTCAAGAGAAACCTTGTTCGGTACTAATTTCAGAAAATATCTGTGTGTTTATTTTCGGAGTCGCGAATCTTTTACTTACCAGTGTTAGGATTACTACAACCTTACCCTAGAATCCATTCAAATCACAACGGTGTGATACTGGGTAGAAAATTAACATGACATCCCGAAGGCCTATCAATATTTACCCCACCCGCTATCTGGAGCAAGCTCTTTTCATTCAGACCTCCTGGCGTACGAGAGTTGTAGGCGAGTCAGAACAGTGTACAACACCGGCCACTTTTGCCCAGCAGTGCTTGTGGCAATACATTTCCGGGCCAGAAGTGTTTAAAAGGTGTAACACTACTGCTACAAAATGGACGGACGAAGCCTAATGGAAGTGTTTTGCATCACACAAAGAATGAAGTTGGAAATAACAACATAAATCGGACTTTGTGGATGAGATCTTTTTTAAGTAAGCGAAATAATTCAGAAAATTTAACCTGTGAATTGATGCTGTTTACATACCTGTTCCATAGTTTTACCAGAACGTCGAAACACGATTTCGATTATCTCGTGCGAGCAATTTGTCCGCGAAATGCTAAAACCGGGAGAGCGTATACCAGTTACAAATGGATTAGCGATCACGTTTTTACCTACTGGTCATCCGTACAGAAGTTTCATGTACGTCTTGAAAGTTCGCTAGTCATAGTAAACCTTACCGAAGTATGCTATGTTTTGGGTGAAGAACTGTACGGTTTCATTAAATGAAGTTTGAAATAACAATACTTTATTTTTATTTTATTTTTGATCACCAGCGCACTCAGATGTTTACACTATGTGTTCTTACTTCAGGTATGTCTCGAGATAGCGTAAAACGCACGGCATCAAATGCGAACCATGCAGATGAAGACCACGTGCTCTTCCACTCTCCCTACGCAGCTTTTTTGCGTCGTGGTTTGAAGACTTCGCAATTTTTTTGTATGCTCCATCAAGCGCGATCCCGAACTCATCGGCAACACTTTATTGGCTTATTTTTTTCGGACTGCGGTCTTTATATATAGTAATTCCGACCTCTCCTAGGTCTGGTTGTAGATGAATCCCATTTTTAAAATTCTTTGTTCTGTCGTTTGTGCACTTCTCCATTGCCGTACACAACAAATTTACGACAGCAAACAACTACAAAACATATAGGTATGTGTATACGTGCAAATGTTCGAAGAAAAGCGAAACGACGTTGTTTTCGCGCAGACACGTGTCTGCAGCGCTATCGGTGAGAAAAGTAAGAAACTAAGGTAAGAGCGAAAGGGAAGCATTTACAGACAAGTACAGAATACATATTGCACTGCAGTACGAAATATTCTCCACCATTGGTGGACAACAACGGCAACCACTCGGCAGTACGCCGGAAAATACCTGCAGTAGCCTGCAACATCAACACTATTGCCCAAACAGACCGAAAAATTGCCGTCCATTACAGCCACGTTGCAACAATGTTGACAGCAACGCTAGTGAGACGCAATATTGCCGTAAAATATGCCCCGTCTAAACGCATCATAAGGCTCCGTATCAGCTCGAGTTCGTCCAAAATTCACATCATGATCATATTGCGAGATGGACGTCGTAGAAAATAATACAGTGCCAGAAAAAAATGTTGAGCACCCAAAAGACACTGTCGGATGTCAGTGTAACTTCGTACAAGTAAACACCAACAGCGCGTATGTAAGTAATAAGAGTCGCAGTTCTCTGTGACAGAACAGCCATCAGAACGTATTATTGTTTGTGTTTAGTGTTGTTAACAGGGCTGATAGGCTACACACTGAAGCTCCAGAGGAACTGGTATAGACGTACGTATTCAAATACGGAGATATGTGAAGAGGAGAAGACGGCGCTGCGGTCGGCAACGCCTATATAAGACAAGAAGTGTCTAGCGCAGTTGTTAGATCTGCTACACCGGCAGGTTATCAAGATTTAATCGGCGCACGAGTGATGGGACACTGCAGCTCTGAGTTACTGATGAAGAGGAGATTTTCCTGTACTACCATTTCACGAGTGTACCGTGAATATCAGGAATCCAATAAAACATCAAATCTCCGACATCGCTGCGGCGGGAAAAAAATCCTGCAAGAACGGGAGCAACGACGACTGAAGAGAAGAGAATCGTTCAACGTGATTTGCAACCCTTGCTGCAGATTTCAATGTTTGGCCATCAACAAGTGTCAGGTGCGAACCATTCAATAAAAGATGATCGATATGGGCTTTCGGAGCCGAGCACCCACTCGTGTACCCTTGATGACTGCGCGACACAAAGCTTTACGCCTTGCCTGGGCCAGTCAACACTGATTTTGGAATGTTGATAACTGGAAACATGTTGCCTGGTCGGACGACTCTCGTTAAAAATTGTATCGATCAGACAGCCTCATGAATCCATGGACTCTGCATGTCAGCAGGCGATTGTTCAAACTGGTGGGACTATGTAATGGTGTGAGGCGTGTGGAGTTGGACTGATAAGGGATCCCTGATACGTCTAGATGCGACTCTGACAGGTGACCCGTACGTGAGCATCCTATCTGATCACGTGTATCCATTGTGCATTCCGACGGACTTGGGCAATTCCAGCAGGACAATGCGACACCCTAAACATCGAGAATTGCTACAGATTGGCTGCAGGAACAATCTTCTGAGTTTAAACACTTCCGCTAGCCATCGGACTCCCCAGTGATGAACATTATTGAGCATATCTGGGATGCATTGCAACGTGCTGTTGAGAAGAGATCTGGACCCCGTCGTACTCTTTTTATGGACAGCCCTGGAGGATCTATGATGTCAGTTCCTTCCAGCACTACTTCAGACATTAGTAGAGTCCATGCTACGTCGCGTTGCGGCAGTTCTGCGTGCTCGCGGGTGCCCTAGACGGTATTAAGCATGTGCACCAGTTTCTTTGGCTCTCCAGCGTACAAGGGGCTGTCAGTTGTTGAGTGACAGCGTGAGGAACACGGAGATGCTGTGAACTCATGAGTGACAACGTGATACCCCCTGACAGAGTTTGAAAGTGGTCTCATTGCGGGTGTAGATTTGCCCCGCTGGTCGAATGGTACAATAACCAGACTTGTGGGGCATTCGGATGTGACAGTGGCCCAGTGATGGACTGCGTGGGAAGGTGAGGGTAGGCATAACCGTCGTCCGCTTTCCGGTCGACAACGTCTGACCATCAAGAAGGACGGTCATCGTATTGTGCATGAAGCATATCGCACCCCTTCACATATGTGCCTGTTATTCGAGAATTTGCAATGGACTCCCTCCAACATTCTGTGTCGCCCTGCACCATTAATCGTGGACTAGCAGCAACCAGACTAGGAAATTATTGTCCCACGTGGAAACTGGAATGGCGTCGCATCGTGTTCAGCGATGTATCGCGGTTCTGCGCTGTCCCCGCGACCATCGTCGATGAATAGTGTGGCGATCTGAAGAGAGGTTTCTTTCTTAAGATGTTTTGGAGAGGCACAACGGTGCCTCTTCTGGCATGATGGTGTGGGGAGTCGTCGGTTATGACTTTAGGTCACGGCTGGTAGTGATTGAGGGAATTTCGACAGCACAATGGTACGTGACAGACATCCTGCGTCTTCATGTGTTACCTCTCATGCAAGAGTATCGCGGTGCAATTTTTCAACAGGACAGTGCTCGTCCATACACGGAACGTGTCTCTGTGAACTGTCTGCGTGGTGCTGAGGCACTCCCAAGGCCAGGAAGATCCCCTGATCTGTCCCCAATAGAAAATGTGTGAAACCCGCTCGAACGTCAGACCCGACCCACTGCGTTGCCTCAGCAGATGATACAACCGCTTTATGACACTCTTCCCAATTCCCAACCGAATTATTGCAAGCATCCAGGCCAGAGGTAGCACACTGAGAAGTGGCCTCATACTGACAAGTTATTTTACTCGATTATGTAATCACTGAAATAGCATCACATACCCTCGGAACCCGTGAAGTTCCATTTGGTTTCCTCATCCCCTCCAGGATGCGTCAACTTTGTCAGGCATCGTATGTTGCCTGACTCCTCTTCTTACGTACGCTTTTGGAATTTTATCAGTATGCACAAGCCCTCCCTTGTAGCGTCTGGCGTTGTGGGTACAATGTTGCCATATACACTACTGGCCATTAAAATTCCTACACCAAGAAGAAAGGCAGATGATAAACGGGTATTCATTGGACAAATATACGAGGTGCATTCAAGTTCTAAGGCTTCCGATTTTTTTTCTAATTAACCACTCACCCGAAATCGATGAAACTGGCGTTACTTCTCGACGTAATCGCCCTGCAGACGTACACATATTTCACAACGCTGACACCATGATTCCATGGCAGCGGCGAAGGCTTCTTTAGGAGTCTGTTTTGACCACTGGAAAATCGCTGAGGCAATAGCAGCACGGCTGGTGAATGTGCGGCCACGGAGAGTGTCTTTCATTGTTGGAAAAAGCCAAAAGTCACTAGGAGCCAGGTGAGTAGGGAGCACGAGGAATCACTTCAAAGTTGTTATCACGAAGAAACTGTTGCGTAACGTTAGCTCGATGTGCGGGTGCATTGTCTTGGTGAAACAGCACACGCGCAGCCCTTCCCAGACGTTTTTGTTGCAGTGCAGGAAGGAATTTGTTCTTCAAAACATTTTCGTAGGATGCACCTGTTACCGTAGTGCCCTTTGGAACGCAATGGGTAAGGATTGCGCCCTCGCTGTCCCAGAACATGGACACCATCATTTTTTCAGCACTGGCAGTTACCCGAAATTTTTTTGGTGGCGGTGAATCTGTGTGCTTCCATTGAGCTGACTGGCGCTTTGTTTCTGGATTGAAAAATGGCATCCACGTCTCATCCATTGTCACAACCGACGAAAAGAAAGTCCCATTCATGCTGTTGTTGCGTGTCAACATTGCTTGGCAACATGCCACATGGGCAGTCATGTGGTCGTCCGTCAGCATTCGTGGCACCCATCTGGATGACACTTTTCGCATTTTCAGGTCGTCATGCAGGACTGTGTGCACAGAACCCACAGAACTGCCAACTCTGGAGGCGATCTGTTCAACAGTCATTCGGCGATCCCCCAAAACAATTCTCTCTACTTTCTCGATCATGTCGTCAGACCGGCTCGTGCGAGCCCGAGGTTGTTCCGGTTTGTTGTCACACGATGTTCTGCCTTCATTAAACTGTCACACCCACGAACGCACTTTCGACACATCCATAACTCCATCACCACATGTCTCCTTCAACTGTCGATGAATTTCAATTGGTTTCACACCACGCAAATTCAGAAAACGAATGATTGCACGCTGTTCGAGTAAGGAAAACGTCGCCATTTTAAGTATTTAAAACAGTTCTCATTCTCGCCGCTGGCGGTAAAATTCCATCTGCCGTACGGTGCTGCCATCTCTGGGACGTATTGACAATGAACGCGGCCTCATTTTAAAACAATGCGCATGTTTCTATCTCTTTCCAGTCCAGAGAAAAAAAAATTGGAGGCCTTAGAACTTGAATGCACCTCGTACTATAACTGACATGTGATTACATTTTCACGCAATTTGGGTGCATAGACCTTGATACGCCTGGGCATTGAGTCACACAGAGCTTGGATGGCGTGTACAGATACAGCTACCCATGCAGCTTCAGCACGATACCACAATTCATCAAGAGTAGTGACTCGCTTATTGTGACGAGCCAGTTGCTCGGCCACCATTGACCAGACGTTTTCAATTGGTGAGAGATCTGGAGAATGTGCTGGCCAGGGCAGCAGTCGAACATTCTCTGTATCCAGAAAGGCCAGTACAGGACCTGCAATACGCGGTCGTGCATTATAGTGCTGAAATGTAGGGTTTCGCAGGGATCGAATGAAGGGTAGAGCCACAGGTCGTAACACATCTGAAATGTAACGTCCACTGTTCAAGTGCCGTCAATGCGAAAAAAGAGGTGACCGAGACGTGTAACCAATGACACCCCATACCATCACGCCGGGTGATACGCCAGTATGGCGATGACGAATACACGCTTCCAATGTGCGTTCACCGCAATGTAGCCAAACACGGATGCGACCATCATTATGCTGTAAACAGAACCTGGATTCATCCGAAAAACTGACTTTTGCCATTCGTGCACCCAGGTTCGTCGTCGAGTACACCATGGCATGCTCTCCTGTCTGTGATGCAGCGTCAAGGGTAACCGTAGCCATGGTCTCCGAGTTGATAGTCCGTGCTGCTGCAAACGTCGTCGAACTGTTCGTGCAGATGGTTGTTGTCTTGCAAACGTCCCCATCTGTTGACTCGGGGATCGAGACGTGACTGCATGATCCGTTACAGCCATGCGGATAAAATGCCTGTCATCTCGACTGCTAGTGATAGAAGGAAGTTGGGATCCAGCACGGCGTTCCGTATTACCCTCCTGAACCCACCGATTCCATATTCTGCGTACTGTCATTGGGTCTCGACCAACGCGAGCAGCAATGTCGTGATACGATATGCCGCAATCACGATCGGCTACAATCCGACCTTTATCAAAGTCGGAAACGTGATGGTACGCATTTCTCCTCCTTACACGAAGCATCACATCAACGTTTCACCAGGCAACACCGGTCAACTGCTGTTTGTGTATGAGAAATCGGATGAAACTTTCCTCATGTCAGCACGTTGTAGGTGTCGCCAACGGCGCCAACCTTGTGTGAATTCTCTGAAAAGCTAATCATTTGCATATCACAGCATCTTCTTGGCTCTGAGCACTATGGGACTTAACTGTTGAGGTCATCAGTCCCCTAGAACTTAGAACTACTTAAACCTAACTAACCTAAGGACATCACACATATGCATGCCCGAGGCAGGATTCGAACCTGCGACCGTAGCGGTGGCGCGGTTCCAGACTGTAGCGCCTAGAACCGCTCCACCACTCTGTCCGGCAGCATCTTCTTCCTGTCGGTTAAATTTCGCGTCTGTAGCCCGTCATCTTCGTGGTGTAACAATTTTAATGGCCAGTAGTGTAGTATTATTAATTTCACCGGTGGAAAAAACCACCGTCATTAGTCTTGAAGCAGCTTCGTGTTGTTGTTTTATGCACTGAGTACGGTACTGGATGTGGGAAGAATCTGCGTGTAGTAAGTCCTGCCACAAAAACTTATATGCGTGCCGAGTGGGTGACGTGAATACCGCCTGTGGCGCTTGGTGCCTTGGTCCGAGCGGTCCCAGTGCATGCGGAACAGCCAACACGAGACCTCGCTGTCGGTCGTGCCTCGCACTCGCGATATTATCTGAGCGGACGAGAAGCTTAGAAACCTTGGACGACAGGGCTGCTCATAGTACTGCATCCCGCAACACGCCTGGCAGCCGTAAAATGCATTTCTTCAAGACGCCTTTTTTGCAGTTATGATCCAAGATTCACCGCTTCCCCGAAGAGAATCGTCGTCCCAACGTCTGCGATGAATGCAACACAATACATCATTTAGATAGTAGGACAAATGTCATCTGACTGACAATGTAAAACGATTACGGTCCTCCACTGTACACTGGATTGATGTACGAGGGTTGCCCGAAAAGTATTGCACCGCATTCTTTTTTCTCAGCCGAAAACGAATGCGAAACGTTACGTAGGAGTTATCTGAAGTCTGCTGAGTGAGCGCGTCAAGTTTCCGTCACTTCTGAAAGATATCGTAGCTGCTGGACAGTTTCAAAATGAGGTCTGTACGTGGCGTACGGTACAAGCAACGTGCCGTCGTTGAATTTATCACTGCAGAGAAAGAAACCGTGTGGAATATTCACATACGCTTGAGCAAAGTGTATGGAGCATCTGCTGTCGACAGAAGTACAGTTCGGTAATGGGCATGGAGGGTGCGGTCATCAGAAGGCGGTTCGGTGGAGCTCCACGATTTGCAGCGGTCGGGGAGACCATCGACGGCTGTCGTACCCAGTATTTTGAAGGATTTGATGTCATTCCACTTTTTTGGGATGCCATTCGTGGAAGACATTTCGAGTACGACAAGGAGGTAGGTGATTCACACAGTGAAGCACTGGCTCCGCCACCTGGACAAGGGTTGGTACCGACAGGGCATAAACGCCCTTCTTTCGCGCCGGAGGAAGCCCATAGAGCGGGATGGAGATTACGTGGAAAAACACAGTGTGTAGATAAAACACCATTCCTTCGTGTGTGTAATTCCCATTATGTTCAATAAAAATTTATTCAAGAATAAAAATGCGGTGGGTAACCCTCTTATCTTCGCCCACTGTAATGGTGTAAATATAACTGCGTCTCTCGTGTTCACTGCCACACAAATTTACCTGGTTTCTGCGGTAGGTAAGTGTCCTCGACGAGGACGTTGGATCTGAACACATCGTGTCGATGTTGTGGCACCAAAGGCGCAGTGTTGTCCCCACGGGACACCTCTCGGTTACGTTATTGCCACTGGCCTACCGTTAAAGGGACTTCTCCCATGCGAGTTAGACAGCGTCAGAGCCGAGTGCGTATCGCGAGCTACTTTCTGAGCCTTGTAAACTTGTGAACACTGCACAACACCAGGCTTAACGTGCGACGGACTTTTGACCGCTGGCAGACTAGTAACTCCATCCACGATTCTTTAAAGAATCAAACACTCATCTAAAAAAAAAATCTTCAAGCGTCTGAGCATTTATCTTTTACCATGCTGGGACTGTTGGGATTTTTGTAACCGTGTGGAACATCATTAGCGATATGAAAGAATCTGTAAGAGCAAATGCGAATGCGTTAATCAAGGCTTGTGAAGTTGTAGGTCTAAGGATAAGTGAAGACAAAACTAAGTACCTGGTTACTACTAGAACGCCAACAGCACTAGATCAGGAAATGTTAAGAGTTGGAGACATGCAGTTTGAAAAAGTGAACACATTTATGTATCTAGGCGTGGACATCACTTCGAGAAATGAGATTGAATCCGAACTGAGGAAGATATTACGGGCGGGAAATGCTTGCTGCTTCTCACTGAATAGATTACTTTCATCACGGATGTTGTCTAGGAATTTAAAGATTAGAATATACAAAACTATTATTCTACCAGTTATGCTGTATGGGTGTGATACTTGGTCTCTCACTGTGCAAAATGTAAAGCCGCTTCGACTACTTAAAAAAAAAATTTTGAGGAAATTTTTCGGAGCAAAAAGGAATGACATGAGCGGAGAGTGGCGAAAACTGCGTAACGAAGAGGTTCACGAACTTTATTCAAGCCCTGACATAATCAGTATTATCAAATCACGTAGGCTGCGATGGGCGGGTCACGTAGCTCGAATGGATGAGGGCAGGGCAGTGCGCAGAGTACTGGTAGGGCACCTAGAACGAAAACGTCCTGTGGGGAGACCGAGGCGTAGATGTGAGGACAATGTGAAGGCTGATTTGAGGAGCCTAGGTATTGAAGGTGAATGGAAGGAAATAGCCCAAGACAGGGACAGATGGCGAAAATACGTTGCTGTGGTAATGGACTCTCGAGTCCGGTATGACCAGTGAGTGTGTGTGTGTGTGTGTGTGTGTGTGTGTGTGTGTGTGTGTGTGTGTGTGTGGGTGGGTGGGAACACGAATCATGTTCTTTGTAACACATTCAAAAAGATATGGAGATCCTCCTTGTCAGAGATTTCCGCTTCGACTATTTTATAGATTTCTTACCCTGAAATATATCTTCTACAATGCTATAATTTTACGGGTGCATTCAGCGATACATGTGGCTACTGTGTGCAAAATGTCTTGCGATTAGAGTTAGTGGTAAAGAAGAAATAATTTAAAACGTCACGCGTGATGCTGATTTTTGCTGCATGAGCAGCGAAAATGTAGTAAGTTATAAGCCTTTTTTTCCTGTCATTATCTTCTATGGAGTGTTACCGAGAAAATTTTTTGCAAAGTCTTGAAATTGCCGGTACAGTTTTATGGAAGTAGGTAAGTGCTTTTTTCTCAATTACTGGATCAATATAGCATGGTAAATTTGCGCTTAAGAGCATACCTCTACGTGGTAGATTACGACAGCATTTTAAATTTTCAAATTCTCTCAGTAATTATACGAAATAGTGAAATTAAATTTTTGTTGTCCCTGGAAACCGTTAGAAAGGCAATCAGCGACTGGGACCAGGTTATCGCTTTAACCGTAGAGGATTAAAAGTTGACACACACGCTTGAGATGACGTGGGGTTTTATTGAAACAAAAAATCGCACAAAGTGAGCAACAGGTGGTGCTTCGTATGATGCTGAAACTGTAATTAGCATAGACCGAACAATGGATTTTTAGCAAAGCCGATGTTCTCTACAACAAATGCTCAGCATGTCGGCTGTCATTCATCAACATACCTAATGTCATCAGGAGGTATGGTGAGGAATTGTCGTTGGACGTTGTTTTCTAGAATACCAAATGAGGTTGCACGATCGCTATGGACTTGCGACTTCAGATAACCACACAACCAATAATCACACGGGTTGAGTTCTGGGGAGCTGGGTGGCCAAGCATGACAATCGTTGCGACGCAGCACGCGATAGTCACACGTGTAGCAATATGGCATAGATGCTGTATCTTGCAGCAGGTGTTTATCAGCAGAGCTAGGGAGGATGCTATTCCGTAACATATAGGCGTACCTCTCGCACCCGTCACGCTAACAGTTTGAAAAGCAGCACCCCATTTGTCGTCGAAGAAAAAGGGTTCGATCACGATGAATGTGGTAAATCTATAACACACTGTCACTTTCTTGTTATGCAATCGAGCTTTCACGACAGTTCTCTCTCGTTTAGTATTTTGTCCATCTCAGCAACTGCAGTATTATATAATGAAATAATAAGCAACCAGATGCAAGAAATTTAATTCCTTGGCGGGTTTCGGGCAATTAGTGCCCTTTTTCAGAAGGTTATGCCGCGCGGGATTACCCGGGCTGTCTCAGGCGCTGCAGTCATGGACTGTGCGGCTGGTACCGGCGGAGGTTCGAGTCCTCCCTCGGGCATGGGTGTGTGTGTTTGTCCTTAGGATAATTTAGGTTAAGTAGTGTGTAAGCTTAGGGACTGATGGCCTTAGCAGTTAAGTCCCATAAGATTTCACACACAGTTGAACAGTCAGAAGGTTATGCCTGTCGCATTATTTGCTACTGTCAATAATAAAGTAAATAGAGTCCATTGACTCAGTATTGTGTTACTACTGTTCCTGTATATATTTTTTAGGACCATGGCATTGTCCCCTAAGCACTTTATTATTGACACCTGCAAATAATACGATAAGCATACCCTTCTGAAGAAGGGCACTAAATGCCCAAAACCGGTAAAGAAATGAAATTTCTTATATGTAACTGGTTGCTTATTATTTCATTATATAATTCTTCTCCCCGCAGCTCATTTTATACACGACTCTCACACGACGTCACTGACGTGTTGCTGTCTGCACTCGTTTTTGGTTTCGGTAAAACCCCATGTCATTTCGGGCATGTGTGTCAATTTTTATCTCTCTACCTACAGTATACCGTGAATTAGTGCATTTCCAAATATTTACGCACTTTCGAGTCAACCTGTAGATTGTCCGACACGATATCGTTAGGCTGCTACTTATATTCTTAGGATTATCAAGGCATTCACACAGAAGAAATCACCTAATGTCAAAATGAAGTTACGAACGGCAGGTGTGTAAAAATTTAATTCTTCAGAGTAACTAAAAATGATATACAGGCATAAAAATAGGAGTGGCAACTGAGCATGTGCATTTTGCTGGGAGAAGATGCGAAAACTTCGCAGCGCAAAATTAGATAATAATTCTGTAGTGAAAGAGTAAAACTTCACAGGAAACCACTAGAAACATAAGTAAGGACTAATATTACACTTCAGAAAGTCAAGGAAATAATCGGAGACTAACCAGAAGTCTGCGTAAGACAAATGCTAGGATTCTCGTTCCATTCAGCCAAATTCCTTCTTCTTGGCTGCACTCCCTGCCTTATCTGACTGTTTGGCAAGCAACCAACTCTCGCAGCTTGAAGACAAAACACTTTAATTACGGCCTGCGTCGTTTTCCCGTTCTCCCCCTCCCCACCGCCCCTTCCAGCCGCCGATGGCGGCCATCTTTTTAGTTTATTTGACCTTAATTTATTTCCTCACCTGCGTTAGTCTGATAGCTGCGTTCTAGCAAAGTGTGCGCCAAGCAGTCTCACCCGTGGCTTACTAGCAAAACGAAACTACGATTATAGCTTGTCTCAGAGATGTTTTGTTGTTCATGTACTCTCCCCCCCCCCCCTCTCTCTCTCTCTCTCTCTCTCTCTCTCTCTCTCTCTTTCTCTCTCTCTTTCTCGCTCTCTTTCTCGCTCTCCTTTTCATTTCCAGCGCCCATCACTATTCCTGCGATTAATTCTATTTCTGGAGTCCGCTTATAAAGCGAATTTGCCTATTTTGGATTTCGCAATAATATTAGTTCTGATATCACACCGTCATTCGTTCTAAGAGAGAAGGAAAAATAGCGGTCCAGTAACTCGTGTTGGATTTCTTTCTTTCTTTAGTCGTATCAGAAGTGACATACGTGGACAAATTAATCAAGTGACAGTTTATAAAGAAAGAAGTTAAAAGCAGAAGTATATAAAGTACTACACAGAACAAACGGACAGTATCAAATATTTACACTACTTACAATGTTCGTACAAGTTGTGACCAGTATTTGACTATACTGATAGCATTGCTTTTGTAGTATCGATCACTGGACCGACACTGTGAAGTGGATTGCTGAAAAAGAAAGCTTGACTAACGCTGTAGCCGATAGTGCACGCATTAAGCATACGGGCGTGAAGTCTGGAACATGAGAACTTATTAATGAATAAGAAGAAAAGTATGTAGATGCTTTGTACTTATCTTTTATTTCTCTTGAATACTCGTAAGCTATAGGCACTGATACAAATGGCTCCTTGCTAGTTCGTAGCCATTAACTTCTGATGGCTATTCTGTCTCTCGGCTAATGAGAGAGAAAGGCTTCATACAACTGGGCGATAGCTAGGTTCGCTTACAACTGGTCGGTAGCTAGGCTCTCGTACAACTGGGGCTGAGTCCACTCTCGTATCACGAGACCTGCCTTGGTGGTGGCGCTAGGTCTGCGATCACAGTGGCGACACGCGGGTCCGACATGTACTACATGGACCGCGGCCGATTTAAACTACCACCTAGCAAGTGTGGTGTCTGGCGGTGACACCACATTCCTCCCCCGCAAATCGGCGAACGGTCGTGAGATAAGGCTTCCGCCCGCCGTGGGGAGGACCACATGTTGACGTATGCGAGGAGGTGGGGAGCCTAACAACAGGCGAGGCTGTGCCACCCGCACCCGGCCATCCGGTCCGAGGGGAGCTAGGAAACGCCTGCAAAACTAGTCCAGGGTGCACGTCAACATGCGGTGTATGCGCCCGTAAAGAAACATGAGGGGCCGAATTGTCGACCTCCATTGCGTCGGGGTAGCCGACGCGCGATGACGTCATGTGGTCCGGAGCGGTCGGGAGTTCCATGGCGGAGGACAGCTGGTCACGGGAAGCGATCGGCGGCGCGTGACCCTGGGAGGCGCCTGGCTGCGGCAACGAAGCGTCGAATGCGGTCGGCGCCGGCGGCGGCGGCTGCTGCAGCGGCGGCGGCGGCGCGTCGCCATCGGGCAAAATGGAAGGCATCGTCGGTAACACCTGGGGATGAGGCGAGCCAGTAGATGGGTCCCCAGGGCGCTGACCGGACGGCACCGTCGCTGAAAGCAGACGGGGAGCGGCAGAACCCGAGCGACGACAGAGGCGCAGCTGATTGAGATGCCGACGCACCTCACCAGAGGCCCCCAAAACCAAATACATCGCGCGGCCGAGGCAGCGAAGAATGCGCCCTGCGAGCCAACGCCGTGAACCTCGATAGTTGCGATAAAATACAACGTCGCCTTGAGCAAAAGCAGGAGTCTGCCGCTGCACAGGAACCTGATGCGGCGGATGCAGCAAAGACATCAAGGTGCGATGAGGACGACCGTGGAGCAACTCAGCCGGCGAGCGACCATCTCGGGGCTGAGAGCGATACGAAGACAAAAAGAGCAACAAGGCGTCCTCCCGAGAATGCGACTCTTTCAATTTCAACATCTGTGACTTGAAAGTCCGGACCAACCGTTCAGCGGCACCGTTGGACTGAGGCGAAAACGGCGCGGATGTCAGATGTTGAATTCCATTGGCCTGGCAGAAAGACTGGAATTCTGCGGACATGAATTGTGGGCCATTGTCGGAAACAATAGTCTGCGGAAGACCTTCAATGCAAAAGATAGCAGACAACGCTTGGATGGTGGCGGAGGACGTCGTGGAAGACATCCGGACAACAAAAGGAAAATTACTGAAGGCGTCGACCAGAACCAACCATCGAGCATTCCAGAATGGACCAGCAAAATCAATGTGCAAGCGTTGCCAAGGGGAAGTGGCTTTTGGCCATGCAAAGACTTTCCGCGGCGGTGCGGACTGTTGTTCGGCACACGCCGGGCACGAAGAACACATATTCGTAATCGCAGCATCGATTCCGAACCAAGTACAGTGCTGACGAGCAAGTTGTTTCGTTCGCACGATACCCCAATGTCCTTGGTGAAGAAGCCGTAAAACAGAGGACTGTAACGCACGTGGGACCACGACTCTGGACTGATCATTATCAGAACGCAACAACAAAACACCACGTCGAACAAAAAGTCTCTCCTTGTGAGCAAAAAATCGGCGAACCAACGGATCCGCGATCCGAGACTTTGACAAAGGCCATTGCGTAGCAACAAAACGTAAAACAGTAGCAAGGACAGGGTCAGCAGCTGTGGCTGTAGCGACACGACGAAAATCAATCGGAAACGATTCGACCACTTCATCGGTTTCCGAATCAATGAACATGCAAGCAAGTTCGGAAGAATCGAATGCTTTATCCTCAGCAACAGGCAAACGGGACAACGCATCGGCGTTTCCGTGCTTAGCAGTGGACCGATACAAGATATCGTAGCGGTACTGCGAGAGGAAAATAGACCAGCGAATGAATTTCTGCGCTGTACGTGGAGGTACAGGCTTGGTCGGATGAAAAAGCGATGTCAAAGGTTTGTGGTCTGTGATGATGGTAAAGTGACGACCATACAAGAAATCATGGAACTTAGTAACACCAAACACGAGAGCCAAAGCTTCTTTCTCTATCTGTGAATAATTTCTTTGCGCAGACGAGAGCAATTTGGACGCAAAGGCAATAGGGCGATCATGTGAGCCAACTTTGTGCGCAAGCACAGCACCGATCCCGAAATCCGATGCATCTACCATCAACAAAAGGGGTTTCTGGGGATCGAAAGGCGTAAGGCAAGTATTAGAAAGCAACGCCGATTTCAACTGGCGAAAGGCGCGTTCACATTCCGTCGTCCAGACGAACGGAACACCTTTACGGCGTAAGCGATGAAGCGGAGCTTAAATGGAAGAGGCATTGCGCACATATTTATGGTAATAATTAATTTTACCCAACACACTCTGTAGCTGTTTCACATTTTGAGGGGACGGCAAGTTTTGTATGGCACGAAGGTGCTCTGGACTTGGATGTATGCCTTGGGCATTAATGACATGTCCCAGGTATGGTAAGTCACGAGCAAAAAACACACATTTGTCCTTCCTCAAGCGAAGACCATTTTGCCGCAAGACCTGAAATAATGTTCGTAAATTCGCAAGATGATCTTCTTCCGTCTGTCCGGAGATCACTATATCGTCCAGATAGTTTGCTGCAGTAGGGACCGACGCACAAACAGTTTGTAAATATTGCTGAAACAAGGCAGGGGCGGATGCACACCCGAATGGCAGTCTTTTGAAGCGGTACAATCCAAGATGCGTGTTAACCACCAATACGCGCTGGGATTCGTCGTCCACCGGTATTTGCAAGTACGCATCGGCGAGGTCCAACTTTGAAAAATATTTTCCCGGGCACAGTTTAGCAAAAAGATCTTCCGGGCGGGGCAAAGGAAAAGTAGCAGTCACTAGCTGTGGATTCACTGTGGCCTTGAAGTCCACGCAAAGTCTCAATTTTCCGGAAGGTTTTGGCAAAATTACTAAGGGTGAGGCCCAGAGAGAAGCTTGCACACGTTCAATTACACCCTGTGATTCGAGATCGTGTAACGTTCTTGCGACCTCATCACGCAATGCGTGGGGAACATTGCGCGCCCTGAAAAATTTCGGTTGCGCGTTTACCTTCAGTTCTAAATGTGCTTCATAGTTTTTAGCGCAACCTAAGCCCGGTGCAAAAACGTCTGCAAATTCGTCACACAGCCGAGAAACACTGTCTGTAGGCACAGTCTGATTCACTGATAGGACCTGATTGACAATAGACATGTTAAACAACTTAAATAAATCTAGACCAAACAAGTTCACTGCAGAAGAAGAACGAAGAACGTAAAATGACACAAGTTTTGTTTGTCCCTTGAATGTTGCAAGAAGGCTGCACTGTCCTAACACAGGAATTTTCTGTCCGGAATAAGTAGTTAGCGTAACATTTGCGGAACGCAACGGAGGTTTGCCCAGTTGTTTGTACGTGTCGTGATTGAGCAATGAAACTGCAGCTCCTGTATCGAGCTGGAATGGTATCACTTGGCCTTCAAAGTCTAAGTCCACAAAAAGTTTATTGTCCTGCTGACGACAAGAGCGACTGTTTTGTGCAATTGGAACAGACACTGGTACAGAATCACTTGCTACTTGACGTGATTTCCGGCGACGTCGACGCACAGTTTTTGTGGGACGAACACTGTCACTGTTAGAGAAAGTGTCATTGGACGAAGTGGAATTAACGACATGAATGTCCATAGGCGAAGGTCCACGAGCCTGAGTGTCCTTGGTTCGATTCCGGCGCGAAGCAAGGGGCCTGGAATGATCGTGATTGTCTGATCTGAGCTTTTTCTGGCAAACACTTTGAACATGTCCTTTCTTATTGCAGAAAAAGCAAATAGCTTGGCGTGACGGGCAATGTTCACGCGAATGTCTAGTAGCACACCGCGGGCATGATTTCACTGCATTTGTGGGCTGGCGCGGCACACCTGGCGTAGCACGCGGCGGTCGCTGTGTGTCCGTGCGCGAGGCCCGGTTACCGGGTCGCACAGCGCGTCCAGCGGGCCGGTTAATGTTACACACGGCTGGCGAAGTTTCAAAAGATTCCTGAGCACAGTCCAGTGTGTCCTGTCTATCCAATATGTCTATCACTTGTTGAAGGGAGGGATTAACTAGTTTCAAAATTTGCTCCCGTATGCGAACATCAGAAACGTTCTGTGCAATTGCATCACGCACCATTGTATCTGAATAAGAAAGACCACAGTCACATTCAAAGGCACAATCCCTAGTAAGTCCTTGCAATGTTGCTACCCACTCCCTATTAGTTTGACCGGCCGTACGTTTTGTACGAAAAAACGTATACCGTTTTGCAACCACATTAACTGTTTCTTTGAAATAGGCATCTAATGCAGACAAAATTTCCTCGTATGACAAAGTTGCGACGTCGCGGCGGGGAAACAATTTCACTATCACACGGTATGTGGACACACCGACACAAGAAAGCAAAAACGGCTGCCGCTCATTACCTTGAAGTCTGTAGGCAGCCATGTGGAAGGCGAACTGACGAGACCACTCTTGCCAGGTCTCGTGGTTCGGGTCGTAGTGCCTAAAAGGCGGTGCAACGGCAGGTTGTGGCTGCGGTAGCGGTGAAGCGGCTGCGGCCGCATCGGTGTGCAGCGCACGTTGACCCTGGACGAGCTGTCCAAGGGCATCCAGTAACGCCTGCGTCTGCTGATTCTGCAAGCGATAAAATTCGGACAGTACATCTGGAGAATGTGGCGAAGCCATGACACAATTAAAGAGAAACAATCAGAACACTTGAAACGTCATCAATGGTACAAACAAAGGAATACAAACATCCCATCCTCGTCGCCATATGTAGTATCGATCACTGGACCGACACTGTGAAGTGGATTGCTGAAAAAGAAAGCTTGACTAACGCTGTAGCCGATAGTGCACGCATTAAGCATACGGGCGTGAAGTCTGGAACATGAGAACTTATTAATGAATAAGAAGAAAAGTATGTAGATGCTTTGTACTTATCTTTTATTTCTCTTGAATACTCGTAAGCTATAGGCACTGATACAAATGGCTCCTTGCTAGTTCGTAGCCATTAACTTCTGATGGCTATTCTGTCTCTCGGCTAATGAGAGAGAAAGGCTTCATACAACTGGGCGATAGCTAGGTTCGCTTACAACTGGTCGGTAGCTAGGCTCTCGTACAACTGGGGCTGAGTCCACTCTCGTATCACGAGACCTGCCTTGGTGGTGGCGCTAGGTCTGCGATCACAGTGGCGACACGCGGGTCCGACATGTACTACATGGACCGCGGCCGATTTAAACTACCACCTAGCAAGTGTGGTGTCTGGCGGTGACACCACAGCTTTTAGCCAGCGTCAGTTCCAACTCTGTACAGGAATCCGGACAAAGATGGCTCTTCGTGAGCTGACCAGAAGTTTGTTCCTCGGCACATTCGCACGGATAGCCTCCGTTATTAAGGCTGTCCTTGGAACATGCAGCGCCTGTGCGCAGTCTGTTCACGGACTTCCACTGATACGTTCTGGATGATCACATTACCTCTGTTTCTATAGTTCAGCTGTGGTTGTTCTTGGATCTGATTGATGTGGATCAGGAAACTGTAAGGAACTCTCCCCGAGTTTCAGACTAGGTGGTGGTGGCTGATGATGTTCTTGAAGGGGATCGGCTGAGACGCGACAGACCTTTTGCCTTTCTACATTAGCAGCCACCGGCGGAACTACGTCTGCAAGTGAATTCAATTTCTGTGTAGCTGTTGGTTTCGAACAGCCTGTGATCAGTCCGCATTTTCATTCAGGCAATATCCACGTTTTTTGTACGACTGGATCTGTACCACAATCAGGAGCAGAGTTGCGGAGTATTGTACTTATCTGACACCACATTCGTTTTTCCACATCATGTAACTGTAGAGGCTCTTTTTGTAATTCATCAGCATTTTCAGAACTCTAAAGTCGATTCTTCTGTGCGTTCCCGTTCCTGGATACATACAGCCATGTTCATCAGAAAAAGCCGGCCGCCGTGGCCGAGCGGTTCTAGGCGCTTCAGTCCGGAACCGCGCTGCTGCTACGATCGCAGGTTCGAATCCTGCCTCGGGCATGTATGTCTGTGATGTCCTTAGGTTGGTTAGTTTTAAGTAGTTCTAAGTCTAGGTGACTGCTGACCTCAGATGTTAAGTCCCATAGTGCTCAGAGCCATTTGAACCATCATCAGAGAAAAATAGTATTTAAAGCTCGGTGACTCCTTTATGCGCCAGCCAGTTGCTGTTCTGGCGCGGAGCAGCGGTACCTGAACTGGTGAGTCATACGCTACCGCTACTTTCTAAGGTTTTAGTTTGAACCTACCCACAGCTCTGGGAAGAGATGCTACTGACACCTCAGTCTGATTTGCTAAATAGCAAACGAATTTCTCGGGCTTCTTTTCGAGACCGCTCCTAATTAGTACACTTGATTCTTGGTTGAAAACTGTCGGATACACGCTGTAAAGGCTGAGCAACGGGCCGTACCGCCATGCGGTGATCGCAGCCTTTCTATTGACGTGTTGCTTCGCAACACCGGAGTATGTGTAATACCGTGTATAGTAAATAATAATAATAACAATAATAAAAGTGACCACGTTATGCGTGATATTATTGGGAAACCGATAACTCTCGGCTGCTATCATTTGGCATCGACCTAGAAATTTTCCTCTGTGTCGCTGAAAACCATAGCGCACTCAGAAACCGCAGTCACTTGTCCAGGATGGTGACAATCAGTCTGTCCAAAATAACAATTTTATTTATTTTGACTAAAATCAAAATAATAAACAAAACACATGAAACATTTACAATACATCAAATTGGATCAAATTGGATATTTAAATAAATGCTGTGAAGGTGACTAGATTGTGACATTTATGACGAAGTGGTATGTGGAGCCAATTCCTTGCAACTCAAATCTTAAGAGAAACACCTAGCCAACCCAACATTAATTGCTGCAACAGTAGTGAGAACTCAGACAGTGAACACCCAAGACAGAACAAAGTTAGAAAAGACGAACAGGCGCGCTCTGCTGAGCTCTGATTATCACCTAGGAAAATTCCCTAATCTGCCGGTGCTGCAGACATACATTACCAAGCTGTCTTCTTAACTGCAAGAATCTGGCATACCGGAGGCGATGGCTGGTTGCTTCGACGTCCCGTCGTGGTGATAATAATGTCGCGAGTATAGCCCAAAACAAATTATCCTGGTCTGGTTGTTCCAAACTAAAGACTTCCTAGGAATACAAATGTGCCTCTGAGGGAGACGAAGAAGGCCCGCCACACAATCGCTGATGGTACAGTGATTGATTTTAACAAGCGAAGTCACACAGTAACTCTGATCAGTCAACTTTAGCCAAAACTGCTCAAGACAGACAACATAGGCCACTTGTACGCAGAACGCTCAATTGCCAACTGTACTCGAAAAGTTCCGTTGAAGTCGAAACTTCAGCAACTTCGTCAAACAGTTACAATTAAATAAAAGTATATTAGACAGACAACGGAAGGCAGGCTGTCCAGAGCAGCGAGAGCTCAGTCTTGTAACCTACTCCGACGGAAAAGCGAGAGCTGACCCTCTCAAGAGCACCCGTACAAACCGAACGAAGAACATTCCTGCCCCCACGACAGTGGGCATGGTTAAACGTTCCAATCAGCAACTCGTAAACCGGCGGAAAATCTCCACTCGCAGCTCACTGACGAACATCCCTAACATCGGTTTGCTGTATATTCGTTGAACATATTCTAAGTTCGAATACAATAAATTTTCTTGAGACTAAGAAGCTTAAGTCCTCGAATCAGCACGGGTTTAGAAAGCATCTCTTGTGCCAAATTCAGCTTGCCCTTTCCTCACATGATGTACTGTGACCTGTGGGTGAAGGACAATAGGCAGATTTCCAGATAGCATTTGACATGGTGTCCCACTGCGGAAGATACGACCATATGAAATAAGTTCCCATATACATAGAATACATAGAAAGAAAGATCCCTTATCATTTAGCTACAATATAGCAAGTCAGCAACTGGAAGCAGTTAATTCCATAAATTATCTGGGAGTAGGCATTAGGAGTGATTTAAAATGGAATGATCATATAAAGTTGATCGTCGGTAAAGCAGATGCCAGACTGAGATTCATTGAAAGACTCCTAAGGCAATGCAATCCGAAAACAAAGGAAGTAGGTTACACTACATTTGTTCGCCCACTGCTTGAATACTGCTCACCAGTGTGGGATCCGCACCAGATAGGGTTGATAGAAGAGAGAGAGAGGATCCAACGGAGAGCAGCGCGCTTCGTTACAGGATCATTTAGTAATGGCGAAAGCGTTACGGAAATGATAGGTAAACTCCAGTGGAAGACTCTGCAGGAGAGACGCTGAGTTGAAGTTTCGAGAACACCTTCACCGAGGAGTCAAGCAGTATATTGCTCCCTCCTACGTATATCTCGCGAAGATACCATGAGGATAAAACCAGAGAGATTAGAGCCCACACAGAGGCATACCGACAATCCTTCTTTCCACGAACAATACGAGACTGGAATAGAAGGGAGAACCGATAGAGGTACTCAAGGTACCCTCCGCCACACACCGTCAGGTGGCTTGCGGACTATGGATGTAGATTTGTGAGTGACTTCTTAATTAATAGACCGCAGTATATTGTCCTCAACGGCAAGTGTTCGTCAGAGACAATGTTATCTTCAGGGATGCCGCAAAGAGGTGTGATAGGACCGCTATTATTTTCTATGTACATAGATGATATGGCGGAGAGGGTGGACAGCAATCTGCGGTTGTTTACTGATGATGTCGTGGTGTATGGGATGCTGTCGAAGTTCAGTGACTGTAGAAGGATACAAGATCAACAAAAAATTGGACGTGTTTTATACACAGCAGTAAAATCAACAAAACAGTGCAGAATCTCACCTATCAGGAACATTACGTAAAAATGGCTTAAAACACAGATAAAAACGCTCTTGAAAATTAGAATCGTTTCCCTAAACGCGACGGGTAAAATATAAATAAAAGAAAATTGTGACTGGTAGCAGAAAAGTTATTTATGACATATCTGTTGTTTTCACAGTCGTAATCTTTCACAAACCATTTATAATGGATCAAATCCAATAACACTGCCTCTGTAGTGACCTCGTCGTCACCAGTACTTTAAGTCAGAATCTTCCGCTCTTCTTTGTGTAACAAAACCTGTGTTTCGTAGTCAGCAGGCAATGCCATCTCCATCTGCACTTGCACTGAGTCCTTTACATCATGTCTATGCCTCCGAACCTGGCCGCTGGTCCGTATTGCAGAACCTCCTCCTTCGCCGTCGTTTCCAAATGCCCTGCGGCAGATTCCCCACAGCAAACATCAGCAACCACAATCGTCTTCACATTTCGCAAACAACCACAGCCTACGCTCTAAATAATAATAATAAAAAAGATGCCCCACGAAGGAATTATTCGAATGGGACGAAATCGGTAGATGTGATGTACCTGTAGAGTCAAACAAACTATTTAAGTTTCGGAAAACATGGACGATTTATTCAAGAGAAAGCGCTTCACAAATTGAGAACGTGAACAACGTGTTTGTCCTCTGGCCCCTTTGGTTACAGCACAGTACATCGACGATATTCTACGCCCTGTTGTGTTGTTCTTCAATGGCAAGCCATCGTGGATTTACATTTCAGCAAGATAGTGAATGCCCGCGCACAGCGAGAGTTTCTGCTGCTTTTCTTCGTGCTTGCCAAATCCTGCCCTGGCCAGCAAGGTCGCCAGAACTCTCCCAAATTAAGAACATTTGGAGCATTACGGGCAGCGCCCTCCAACGAGCTCGAGATTTGAACCATCTATCGCGCCAGTTTGGCAGAATCTGGCACCATATCCCTCAGAACGACATTCAGCAACTATGTCAGTCAATACCTTGCCGAACAAATGCTTGGATAAGGGCCAGAGATGGACCAACGCGTTATTGACTTGCTGAATTTGTGAAGCTCTTTCTCTTGTATGAATCATCCAATTTTTATTCCGAAGTTGTAATCATCCGTTCGTCTGTACATCACACCCACCGATTTCTGTCCCATTTGGACAATTCCTTGGTGGTGCGTCGTTTTTTTCTGTCTTAGAATGTATTTGGGAGAAATTCATCAAATAAATTGTGTCATTAACCGCGAAACCACAATGATTTTTAGTTATTTATCAATCTGAAATCTTGTACTTGACCTATTTTTATAGCTACCGCTACTGTTTGTTTATTTTTAAAAACACTTGTCTAAATAGCCGGTGATTCCTACCGCTGTATTCCGTCTCTCACCGCTTTTGAGCGAGAGTAAAGAAACGACAACAAAGAAAAGACATCTGGTTACTGAGTAGCACGGACTGCAGTACAGACATTACGTCTGATGCGAGACTGTCTCATAAACGAGTGTTAACACGGTAAACGACTGATTAGGCCAAGCTAATGCAGGATGTCAAAAACTTGTCCACAGGTTCCGCTGCGATGTAAATGTTTTGCCTAATTCAATCACCCTCGGCGTATTCTGGTATGCTCGACGATCTTTGGTAAACCTGGTCAAGAGCCGTTCTGTCTCAACGGCCGTCCGCCAGTGTAGAATAAATACTCGTACTGCACCGCCTTCTAAGCGCCAGGGGTCGATTTACTGCGAGCAGCCTCGGGCAACTGCTGAACTTTCGCGCAAACTTTAAATGTAGCTACGATACTTCGAGAGTAATTAAGTGGAGAAGCAAAATGGGCTCATAGCAGGAGGCTACTTCGCGAAGTGCCCCTCGCTGATCCTCTGCTCGTTCTGAAGCCAATCAAGGAATCGTGGCAATACCTTGGAAAATGGGGGGTGACTTCGTTTCAAAAGCATTATCTTTCTCAGAGGCGCTGCGTTTAGTGTGATGTGGCAGCAGAAAATTACAAAGGTGAAAGGGGAAGGTGGAGAAGCTCGCAAAGCCTCAAAGCCACTTAGTTTCAATATAATTACCACAGCAGGGGAGTTTGGTCCCTTCTCCTCTGTAGTCTTGCACGACTAGACCTTTCCATCGGAATTATCCTAGGGAGAGAGACGATAGAGGCCTTCTGGTACTTAATGCACTCGTTCTGTCTGTTATGCTATAGTAGACACAATGCTAGCCTTTCTGTTGTCTAAAGAGCTGGTGATTCGTACCGCTGCATTCCGCCTCTCACCCCTTTTTAGCGAGAGTAATGAAACGACAACAAAGACATCTGGTTACTGAGTAGCACGGACTGCAATCCGATGTCGGAATTAAACAGTTACTTAACACAACTATTTCCTATTAAGTCTCTTAATTTCATAGCTAGCTCCAGCTACAGCGGCGAACTCGTCTCGGCGTAGAATACGCCATTGTACAATCAATCAGATGTTAAGCAATGTGTTTGTACCCACAAACTCCGCGAGCCACCGTATGGTGCGTGGTGGAGGGTACCCTGTACTACTACTAGATATTTAACTTGCTGTTCCATTAGAAAATGGATTGAGGGAAAAACGACTGTCCACATGTCTCCGTATGAGCCCTAGTTTTTCGTATCTTATCTTTGTGGTGCTTACACGAAATACTTGTGGTCCTTACACGAAATACATGTTGGCGACAGTGTAATGGTTCTGCAGTCCGCTTCAAATGCCGGTTCTTTAAATTTTCTCAACAGTCTTTCTCGAAAAGAATTTCGCCTTGCTTCCAGGGATTCCCATTTGAGTTGCCGAAGCATCTCTGTAACACTTGCATGTTGTTCGAATCTACCGGTAACAGATGTAGCAGTCTGCTTCGATGTCTTCCTTTCATTCCACCTGGTACGGATCCCAAACACTCGAGCAGCACTCAAGAACAGGTCGCCCTAGCTTCCTATATGCCGTCTTCTTTGCAGATGACCCACATTTTCCCAAAAGTGGACAATCCGCCTTCCTTAACACAATCCTCACATACTCCGTCCATTTGATATTGCTTTTCAACGCTACGCCCAGATATTTAAACGATGTGACTGCCAAGCAGAACAGAACTAATGCAGTATCCGAACATCTGAGAGGTGGCATGAGCCCCCTCTCATATTTCTATCTTACTCTGAGTAATTCGATTTTCCTCTCTAATTGCATGTGGTGAAAAGTTGCTATTCCTTCACACGCGGACTTCCCACGAAGCATCTCTAGTCACCCGGGTGGTCCGGTGACAGGTGGGTTCTGCTGAGTTTGAAAGGGTTAAGCCGACGGGTGTGAGGGAGTCGAGTGGATGCTTTCCAGACGCCGACATTGTCATAAGAGCAGTGGCGACACGCCCACAGGGGCCTGACGGAGTGGCTGGGCTAGAGATTCCGTTACTTCGCAGAAACGTAGTGAAAACACTTTCTGGCGGGCTACCAGCGAGGCGTGGGAATGACATGTGTTCCCAGACAATCTTGGCGGGCAAATTCCCGCGTTTTCTGCAAAATCATAACTGTGATTGGCTTGCTCACGGGATAGCTCCGTGACGTAGCAAAATCGGCGCAGAAATTGGCGCCAAGTGTCTCCATTGGTGGACTAGTAGTGCGTCGGCAAAAGAGTGGAGTTTTCCGCCGGTTTTCGAGTTGCTGATTGGAACGTTTAACCATGCCCACTGTCGTGGGGGCGGGAATGTTCTTTGTTCGGTTTGACGGGTGCTCTTGAGAGGGTCAAAATGGTTCAAATGGCTCTGAGCACTATGGGACTCAACTGCTGTGGTCATAAGTCCCCTACAACTTAGAACTACTTAAACCTAACTAACCTAAGGACAGCACACAACACCCAGCCATCACGAGGCAGAGAAAATCCCTGACCCCGCCGGGAATCGAACCCGGGAACGAGAGGGTCAGCTCTCGCTTTTCCGTCAGAGTAGGTTACAAGACTGAGCTCTCGCTGCTCTGGACAGCCTACCTTCCGTTGTCTGTCTAATATACTTTTATTTAATTGTAACTGTTTGACGAAGTTGCTGAAGTTTCGACTTCAACGGAACTTTTCGAGTACAGTTGGCAATTGAGCCTATGTTGTCTGTCTTGAGCAGTTTTGGCTAAAGTTGACTGATCAGAGTTACTGTGTGACTTCGCTTGTTAAAATCAATCACTGTACCATCAGTGATTGTGTGGCGGGCCTTCTTCGTCTCCCTCAGAGGCACATTTGTATTCCTAGGAAGTCTTTAGTGTGGAACAACCAGACCAGGATAATTTGTTTTGGGCTATACTCGCGACATTATTATCACCACGACGGGACGTCGAAGCAACCAGCCATCGCCTCCGGTATGCCAGATCGTGTTCTTGCAGTTAAGAAGACAGCTTGGTAATGTATGTCCGCAGCACTGGCAGATTAGGGAATTTTCCTAGGTGATAATCAGAGCTCTGCAGAGCGCGCCTGTTCGTCTTTTCTAACTTTGTTCTGTCTTGGGTGTTCACTGTCTGAGTTCTCACTACTGTTGCAGCAATTAATGTTGGGTTGGCTGGGTGTTTCTCTTAAGATTTGAGTTGCAAGGAATTGGCTCCACATACCACTTCGTCATAAATGTCACAATCTAGTTTATGGACAACTTCACCTTCACAGCATTTATTTAAGTATCCAATTTGATCCAATTTGATGTATTGTAAATGTTTCATGTGTTTTGTTTATTATTTTGATTTTAGTCATAATAAATCAAATTGTTATTTTGGACAGAACTTTCATTCTTTTAATCGGTAGAGCAACCCTTTCATTTCTCACTACGTTAATGAAACTTTCATTTATTTAATTAATTTCTATCAAATTAAATTATTGCAGGTGCCAAACTCTTTTCTACTCCACTTGCAGGGTCGATTAAAGTCAGTTCGCGTTTCTTCTTAATCCATGTGCAACATCAAAAGTCGGAGATAGAAAATGGGGGGGGGGGGGCTTAGAGCATCATTTACATATGAAGATTCTATAAGAATTTAGTGTTAAATACACTGCTAGCCCCGGCACCTCACACACTAAGTGTTTATTTTTCTTACTCATCTGCATTAACTTACATTTCTCTACATTTACAGGGAGCTGTCATTCATCACACCAATTGAAATTTTAGATAATGGCGAGATTCTGAAGGACTTCCACTTAAAGTTTTCTTATGGTCTATTTGTGCAGACTAAGTACAAATAAACGAAAATCGTTACTTTTAGCAGAAAAGTTATTGACGAAAAAGCCTAGAGTTACTTAAGTGGGAAAAAAGGGCGTGTAGATGCGAAGATGGAACAGGTATCATGGTCCAGGATTGAGGTGCTTTTAAAGTTTTTCTGGTAGAGACGTGTTGGGTGTTAAGCTGGGGAACTCTCGAAACAGGCACGACACAGTAGAGGGTTAGTAAAGAGGAGAGAGATGACGTTGAGGATTATATAAACGTTGTATTCATTACGTTGAATCGTATTACGTAGAACCTATCGATCAATAAAAGCATTTTCACAAATATGATAGAGTTGATACGTCAGAGAGAAAACAGCTTTTCCAAAGAGTAAATATGTATCGTTATGTCGCGTTAAAACTTTAAATTACGATATATTTTTTCTAAGATCCTATTTTGATCGTTAAAGTCCATGCGTTGCCCCGAGCTACACTCAAGTTACCTGTGAAAACTCCTTGAAAATTCGTCTAGTGGTTTTCAAGATTAACGTTTTTAACAGTATCGACAGTTTTACAGTTTTATTATTAGTGTAGGTGAGGATATTACTACTATTCCATTGTTTAACCACCGCACATACTCACAAATCATAGATAGTCAAATAAGCTCTCAGGGCACGGAAAAACATTTAAGGCTACCCAAAGTATACAAGACACTAGGCAAATACCTACTTGTTTTTACATTGACCACACTGAGGAATTAGCCCCTATCTTAACTAGAATTTATAGAGAATCTGTCGCGCAACGAATAATTGGGCATGAGGGGAAAGAGTGTTGGTCACTCAAGTTCGCCAAAGGAGTAAAAGTACGATTACGTAGAATTACAGAACAATATCCTTAACATTATCTGCTGCAGGATACTAGAGAATGTTCTAAGCTCGAACAGTATGTTGCGTTGATTGAACAAAAAGCGTTAGTATGAAAAAACAAGTCAGTTGTTCACACATCGTATCTTCCGAATAACGGATGAATGTCAACAGGAAGATTCAGTCTTCCATGATCCCCCGAAGACCTTCGAAATTTATCATCGATTGATAACGAATATACGAGTGTATCCATAAACATTTGAAGAGTGAAAATGGAAAAGTTGTAAGTGGCATGCTACGGTCGCAGGTTCGAATCCTGCCTCGGGCATGGATGTGTGTGATGTCCTTAGGTTAGTTAGGTTTAAGTAATTCTAAGTCTAGGGGGCTGACGACCTCAGATGTTAAGTCCCATAGTGCTCAGAGCAATTTGAACCATTTGTAAGTGGCAATCCCGACGTTTGTCAGGAGAATGAAATAAGAATTTATGTCTGTTTGTATATAAGCGATTCGTATCCAAAAAACTGAGAAGATACTCTGATACCATAGAATTATGCTGTCCACTGCATTACGCAAAAAATAATGAGACAAATTAAAAAATAAATAATTTATTAGGAGTGTTTCGAATGCCATACTATGGAACTGATTGTTTCTAAGTTCCGATAAAAAGGTTTCTACAGTTTGATTCTTGCAAAGAAACAGCAGCAAGCGGCCACTGTTAATAATGATAATTTTATCTATTTACATTAATATCGCCGTTACCGGTTTCGAACCGAGAGGTTCATCTTCAGACAGTTGTTCACGTTTATATAACATTTCTACACCTACATTATCGCTCTGCAATTCATTATTAAGTTCCTGGCAGAGGGTTCATCGAAACACCTTCAAGCTATTTCTTTACCTCTCCACTCTCGCATAGCACTTATATCTTTCCGTGCGAGCTCTGACTTCTCTTATATTATTATGATGATCATTCCTCCCTTTGTAGGTGAGCGCCAACAAAATATGTTCACACGCTGAGGACAAAGCTGGTGACTGAAATTTCGTGAGAACATCCTGCCACAACGAAAACTGCCTTTGCTTCAATGATTGCCACGCTGATTCTTGTATCATATCCGTGGCGCTCTCTCCCCTATTTCGCGATAATACAAAACGAGCTGCCCTTCTTTGAACCTTTTCGATGTCATCCGGTCACAGAGACCGGACGAGCGTAGTGTAAGTCTCTTTAGTAGACCTGTTGCATTTTCTAAGTGTTCTGCCAATAAACCGCAGTCTCTGACTCGATTTCCCCATAACATTATCTATGTGATCGTTTCAATTTTAGTTATTCATAATTGTAATCGCTAAGTATTTAGTTTAATTTACAGCCTTCATATTTGTGTGTTTTATCCTGATACCTAAATTTAGAGGATTCTTGGTGAAGAGTTCTCGGGCTTCCAGCCGGGTGGCTGTATCTTCAAACTGCGACGTTTCGACGAGTGACATACTCATCATCTTCTTGCCAGAAGATGATGACTGTGTAACTCGTCGAAACGTCGCAGTTTGAAGACACCGCCACCCGGCTGGAAGCCCGAGAACTCTTCACCAGCTGTATACGCCGGGAAAGCATACGTTCGCATTCAGAGGATTCGTGTTAGTACTCATTTGGATGACTGCACACTTTTAATTACTTTGAGTTTTATTGCCACTTTTCGTACCATGTAGATATCTTGTCGAAATTGTTTTGCAATTTGCTTTGATCATCTGATGACTTTAGAAGACAGTAAATGACAGCATTATCTGGAAGCAATCTACTCAGATTGTCTCCTAAGCAATTTATGTACATCAGGAACTACAGAAGGCCTTAACACTTCCTTAGGGAAGTGATGTTACTTCTTTTTAACTCGATGACTTTCCTTCAGTTACTACGAACTGTGACTTGCCTGAAACGAAATCACGAATCCAGTCGGACAACTGAGACGTAGGCACGTAATTTCATTAGAAGTAGCTTGTGAGGAACGATGACAAAGACGTTCTGGAAATCTGAAAATATGGAACTAATTTGGCATCCCCTGTCAATAGCACTCCTTACTTCACGAGAACGATATTTATTGTTGTTTATATTAGCTGGCAAAAGGCCCTGAGCACTATGGGACCGAACATACTGAATATCTGAGGTCATCAGTCCCCTAGAACTTAGAACTACTTGAACCTAACTAACCTACGGACATCACACACATCCATGACCGAGGCAGGATTCGATCCAGCGACTGTAGCGGTCGCGCGGTTCCAGATACATTAGCTGTTGGCTGTTTTTCTCTTTTGAACATCTAATCTAAGTAACAACAAATGTAGTACAAATGTAAAAAGCCATCTGAAGATGAACGTGCCGATTCAAAGACGCTAATGGCGCTATTTGTGTAAATAAAGAACATTATTAACAGTGGCTGTTAGCTGTTTTCTTCTTTGCAGGAATGACTTGTATTTTGCACATAGCCAGGATCTCATAAACGTCAGTTTTCGGCAAAATAGAAGGAAGAAAATTTTTGCTCCAAGTTCCATTGATACTAAGGCTTTACGTTTTATTTGTGATAACGGAAGTACAGGTATACTTTACAGTTGTTTGATAATTTAAATTGCGGTATGTGATGCATGTAATGCTACATTACTGCTACCGTGTTATTTTTAATGACTTGACTCATGCACTGTACGATAGGAACCACATCTCCACAAAAAACTGATGCAACATCAAATTGTTATCTAAGAGTTCTTGTTATCTAAGAGTTCTACAAGTATTTTTGCAACAGTTTGTATATCACTGCGTCTTGGCTGATAACTGGAGATTTCGTAGGCGAATTTCGCGGTGGAAGCCTAGACGTATGCATGCTTCTTTCCACATATCCTGCACTGTAGGTTTCACCAGGATTATGAGTCTCGCTCCAGATTATCGCTGCGTTTATCTGATAAACTTCGACATTTCCTTTAAATCGGCACGCATTTGAAATCACGAAATTGAGGTTTGATTCAGTTGATGTTCGTATCGGCAATAAAACGGATACTGACGTGTCTCGGTGGCTGAGTAGTATTTTCGCCCACTTAAAAATTTGTCTTGGCGGTTTTGGGATGAACTGAAATTGTGTATCACATAAACAGCAGTGTGTAACACAATCTAGAAGTGAGAATATTTCACGCGTTAGTGCAACACAATCTCTTGCGTCTGAGCGTCTTTCATTTCTGATGCTGCGTATATTGCAGTCACTAAGAACGAACGCGAAGTAACTGAAGTCGTGATAAACATGTTCCTCGCGTTTTTTCTATTGTTTTTGTTCTGATTTGAACATCTGGAGTAGCTATGTCGTTCCGGGGCCAGGCTTGGTTCTGAAGACATATTGAGGCATCACGTAAAAAATGAATTAAGGAATAAAGAGATATTGGAAAGAATAGGGAAAATGAAAAAGTTTGTGACACATTCACCATTAAAAGTACAGATGGGCTTGTCGTACTGGTATCAGGAAAAGTTACCTCAGTCACGGTAAGAGTAGAAGACAATAGAAATTGTAGGGGGTAAGTAAAGAAGAGACCACTGAATACCATTGGTGCGCGGTAGTCGAGAGATGCCTCAAATCAATAGGAAGACTGGCCAGTAGATGCTGTAATATTTATAAAATGCGTTTAAACGTTTGCGTTGTGTGCCTTAAAACCACAGCGATATTCGTCCTTTACTCTGGTCGGAGAGGGAGTTCCGGCTGCAGTGGTGGTTCGTTTCAAACGATTTAAAATAACGGATACCGGGGCGGAACGGCAGGCCTGCCGTTTGGAGCAAATTTTTGAGCTCACAACGGTGAAAAACAATTAGAAAAATCAGGAACTGCATATTCAAACATTTTTGTAATACAATTTACAAACGAAGATAACATAAAATAATATATTTCGTTTGTTCCGCCCGCACACGGATCAAAATGGACCTTTGTTTTTTTCGATGACCTCATCTTACAGATAAGCTGGGTTTGCATTTCTGAGATGCAATGCAGCCCTCAGCTGAAGTGGAATAAAATTCCCTGAAATCCAAACGTGCCACATCTTCGTCGTCTTCAGGTGTTTCATTTTCAGTAGAGTCATTTTCTTTTTATTTTGTCTTCACTTGTTTAACTGAAGACCTTATGTTTTCACCTTCTCTTCTAGAGCTAGCAGCCTGATCTTTGCTCCATTCTCTTCAGCTTCTTTAGCTTCCAGGGCTATTTTGACAGCTTTTTGTAGCGCATTCATATAGGGGGATGAAGTAAGAATAGCGGTTCTACATCTCTTACTTGTCACTCGTTTCTGCCCCGGTGTAACTCTGGGTATCGGTGTAACATTTGCCTGGCTAAAAGTGGTTGACCCAGTGGAGTTATTGATGAATGCGTTTTTCATGAACTAATTTTATTCTCTTTGCTTTCCGTCCGCAGCTCGAGGTCTAGTGGCTTGCGTTGCTGCCTCTGGATCACGGGTTCCTGGGTTCGATTCCTGGCCGGGTCGGGGATTTTCTCCGCCCGGGGACTAAGTGCTTACGTTGTTCTCATAATTTCATCCTCATCCGAGAACAGTGGCGTGATTGGACTGTGGAAAGATTGGGGATTTGTACGGGCGCTGATAACCGCGCAATCAAATTTGATCATCATCATCTTCGTTCTACCTACGTAATGATGTGTCATCCGCAAACTAGAAAAACGAAACGTTCGATAGAATCCGTCAAATGAAGAATAAAGGGCGATCGGGACGAAATGGACATTATCAGCAGACCATTCCTCCCCAAACCATATCTACTGAGAAAATATTTAGTGACCATCGTAAACAATTTTTTTCCAACTGAATTGTAAACAAAGATAGCTACTGACATGCTGATTTAGGTGGGCTAAACGTTGATAGCGAAAAAAAATTAAAAAAGAAATTAAAAAACTTAAAATATAAGAAAAAAATTATGACAGACTTACCTTAGCTGGAAACAGCCCGGTAAGTTGTTAGAGAACAGCGAATTTGCTCACTCTTACGGGCAGACCACAGCACCAACCTTACAAAACCAAAATAGTCATTCGTCTGGTAAACAATGTCAGTCTCGAAGCACTCAAGCGCCTCTAGATGAAATGGGACCACCGAGGCCGTTCTGCCGCGGTAGTCCATTCCACCTCGGTATCCTCTACACCATATGCTAAGCAATAAGTGGATCCTCTTTACTCGTTTATGATTAGCTTCTGCGATCTTGCAAGACGTCGTTACAACCGAGCCAGAAGCACGGGGGGAAAGTGCTGTGGGTCTGAGCATGATTGTGGCTTGTCAGTCCACCGCCGTCGAGTGGTGAGGAAACAGATTTCAGTCAGCTGAGAAGCAGCTGAGTAAATAAATCAATCTAGAGTCCGCACAGTGCTAGAACTGAATCTCGTGGGCCACATTATAATACCGACCGGAATGCGTTGCCGAACGCTGGCGCAAAACTGGTTTCTGGCCGAGGGCCAGCCGCCTGACCGGTGAAGTATGCGACTGTAGCGTTTGTTTCTCACCACAGCCCCAGTTTTCAGGCTCTTTTCGCATTCCTTTTCTAGGTTTACAATACACGTTTATCTGGTTCAAATGGCTCTGAGCACTATGCGACTTAACTTCTGAGGTCATCAGTCGCCTAGAACTAATTAAACCTAACTATCCTAAGGACATCACACACAACCATGCCCGAGTCAGGATTCGAACCTGCAACCGTAGCGGTCGCTCGGCTCCAGACTGCAGTGCCTAGAACCGCACGGCCACTCCGGCCGGCGCGTTTATCTGGTCTGTAAGAAACTGCTTAAGCTATTGCACTCGGTCTCGGCTAAATTTGTACACTCACGGGACGGACGCGAGTGACACTGCTCTGCAACACGTGTGAGGTTACGGAGGAAAAGTAGACATTAATTGGCAAAGATTAGTACTGGATCTGTATGATTTTTAATCAGAAACACTTTAAATTTCAAAGACGAATGCGACTCTTAATGTTCGAGTACGAAACAACTGAGTGTTTCTGATTCTTATTAGACATATGAAGTGACAAAGAAGATACCCAGTTCAAATACTCATCAACTGTAAAAACTTGGAAAATAACATTTTTCATCATTTTATGTCACTTGTACTCTTTATAGAAAAAACCTCCCGACTCTACTGAGTTCAAAACTAACCAAAATTTGACTTAGTTCCATAATCCATAACCCTCATAGTTACACTCTACAATACGATACATTATCGAATGAGAATATATTAATTTCTCGCAAATTTTTACGCTGTCATGTCCTTAGTCAAGTATTTAAAAACTTACTTGCTCTGAATAGAGTAGAGCAAAACTACCTAAATCCAAACAGCGCTCTCCCGAAACTCATCCGCGCGGGATTAGCCGAGCGGTGTGAGGCGCTTCAGTCAAGGACAGTGCGGCTGGTCCCGGCGGAGGTTCGAGTCCTCCCTCGGGCATAGGTGTGTGTGTTTGTCCTTAGGATAATTTACGTTAAGTAGTGTGTAAGCTTAGGGACCGATGACCTTAGCAGTTAAGTCCCATAAGATTTCATACACATTTGAATGTTTGTTTTCTCAGTAATAACACCATCGTGTTCCAAAAGTCTCTTAGCAAATTCTTTTACATTAAATGTTACTCATAGAATTGCAAATCGATTAATTTAATTTTGGATGCTTTTTTTGTTAATGTAATAAAACAAATAAAGTACTTTAACGTAAGAATATTTTTTGTGATCTGAGGTTTTGCTGGCGTATATGCTGTTTGAAGGGTGTCCACCCGGATACGATCGTCGAATGCTTACAATGTTTCTGCGAATAACCGTTCCGCCATCATCAGGTGGTGCTGATGCAATGGTCTGCTCGCTCTCTGCCGATGGTATTTCTCCCTCGCGGGTCCATGTGGTGTGAGAAGCAGTGACTGTGGTATTGTGGGGGGGGGGGGGGGAGGGGGGATGCAGTAAGCCTTCGGCGGCCGTGGCGGAATGATATTTTTACTTCTGTAAAATTTAGGGCAACTAAATTAGAGAGTTTGGCTGCTGCAAGCTCAAACTATATGGCCACACACGTAATAGGAAAAAAAAACGTAACTACATGCACCAGGTTCAGAAGGGTATTGTATACATCAAGAAGTTGTCGACGAGACAGTCAGTGTACTCTGCAAGAAAACGGACATAAGAGGCATCTACTTTACTCCTTCCTTCTGTCCCTTTTCCGTTAGGATTTACTATGTAGTGAACAAATGCGTTGTGCTGTTCTTTCTTTTTTGTGTTGTTTCACGGGATCGTAAGTACATTAATCACTCAAAAATCGCCGATTTCCCTTCCAGTCATTAGCCACGAAAAAACCTCGAACCTCCTTGATGAGATTAAACTTAAGTATGCTGTCTAAAGAGACTCGAACATGGATCTCCATGTTGCATCCTTTTACGGACTCACGCACAGAGCGAAGTTTCGGGGCTACTGTTGTCTCCCTCCCGTGCTGCCCATAGCACGGAGTGATTGTTCGACGTAAGATTTTAGTACGCCGGAAAGATTCACTTCGACGCGCCACCCGGGTGCAGAGTGGAACATTCCTTTTGCACACCAACGATAATCCGGTAACTGTCACCTGGTAGCAGATGCCCACAGTAAACGCCTGTCAGACCACAAATTTCTCTGGTCGAAGTCTGTGCTGATACATCAACCTTTGTCTCTGCAAAACTACCAGAAGCGTTGCATTTGAATGCCGTTTAATATACGATGTACACGGTATTACCAAACCGATACCAACAAACTTCGAGGGATTGCACAGGGCGTCTTGAGAAACCAATTTATAATAGGAGTCATCCAACGACGCTACAGAGCGTAGAAGTTACAGGCGACAGCGCTTGTCGGTGGGCCATCCCTTCGGCTGCAAACGAGACTTTGAACGCTGAAGGACCGTTTGTATCCCCGCAGTCTCCTTGGAGTAGGGTTGAAACACGCAGGGAGTGGCAACAATACCCAGTTTGCCAACAACGTCGTCCTGCTGCACACCGCACTGCAAGCTGGCCTTTCCGACCGCGAAATGGGTGGAAATCGAAGCCCCAAGGAAAGGGGTGGTTTCATTGACGTCGTTTGTGTCAACCCCAGAGAGCTTTTCGTGTCGATTCTGAGCGTCGGTGTGAGTGAAATGTTTCCTCGGCGACCCATACGGAAACCGCGTGATTTCAACGCTGAATGTCGCGGTTCTATCCCCCATTATAGAGGCGTCAAAAGAAGCGGTCAAATGTGGATTAGAGTGGGCGTGACGACTCTCCCATCATGTGATACAGCCACAGTGCTCTTGGGCAGAACTGTGGTGAAACTTAGTGTCAATGTGACATCATTACCCGACATTACAGCTCACACGAACTTCCGAGTGCGGCATTTATCTCGCATGCGTCAACACATTGCTGTTTAAAGCGTCGTCGTACCCGAGGGCGAAGTCGCAAAGTGCCACACTTTTGTACCATTACATAGAAAGATTGTAGGCACATTTTAACAAAAATTCAAACTTATACGTCGCAATGGAAGACAATTACAGGGTTCCGAAAAAGTGATCCTTTAATTTTGTTGCGCAGTGTATCTACACTACTGGCCATTAAAATTGCTACACCAAGAAGAAATGCAGATGATAAACAGGTATTCATTGGACAAATATATTATACTAGAACTAACATGTGACTACATTTGCACGAAATTTGGGTGCATATATCCTGTGAAATCAGTACCCAGAACAACCACCTCTGGGCGTAATAACGGCCTTGATACGCCTGGGCATTGAGTCAAACAGAGCTTGGATGGCGTGTACAGGTACAGCTGCCCGTGGAGCTTCAACACTATACCACAGTTCATCAAGAGTAGTGACTGGCGTATTGTGACGAGCCAGTTGCTCGGTCACCATTGAACAGACAATTGGTGAGAGATCTGGAGAATGTGCTGGCCAGGGCAGCAGTCGAACATTTTCTGTATCCAGAAAGGCCCGTACAGGACCTGCAACATGCGGTCGTTCATTATCCTGCTGAAATGTAGGGTTTCACAGGGATCGAATGAAGGGTAGAGCCACGGGTCGTAACACACCTGAAATGTAACGTCCACTGTTCAAAGTGCCGTCAATGTGAACAAGAGGTGACCGAGACGTGTAACCAATGGCACCCCATACCATCACGCTGGGTGATACGCCAGTATGGCAATGACGAATACACGCTGCCAATGTGCGTTCACCGCAATGTCGCCAAACACGGATGCGACCATCATGATGCTGTAAACAGAACCTGGATTCATCAGAAAAAATGACATTTTGCCATTCGTGCACCCAGGTTCGTCGTTGAGTACACCATCGCAGGCGCTCCTGTCTGTGATGCAGAGTCAAGGGCAACCGCAGCCATGGTCTCCGAGCTGATGTCCATGCTGCTGCAAACGTCGTCGAACTGTTCGTGCAGATGGTTGTTGTCTTGCAAACGTCACCATCTGTTGACTCAGCGATCGAGACGTGGCCGCACGATCCGTTGCAGCCATGCGAATAAGATGCCTGTCATCTCGACTGCTAGTGATACGAGGCCGTTGGGATCCAGCACTTTCCTCATGTCAGAACGTTGTACGTGTCGCCACCGGCGCCAACCCTGTTTGAATGCTCTGAAAAGCTAATAATTTGCATATCACAGCATCTTCTTCCTGTCGGTTAAATTTCACGTCTGTAGCACGTCATCTTCGTGATGTAGCAATTTTAACGGCCAGTAGTGTATAAAAGAAAAGAACATTTTTTTTTAATTTGTTGTACTTTGGATTGTAACGATAATAATAGCAGTGAAACACGGCCTACAGTTGCTTCTTAGACGCGGATCATATGTAAAAAGAAAAAACTAATGAATAAAAACTTCGTCTTGCCCGTAATTACGGTTAAACGCAATATGCGTACGTGGACTTGCACACGCAGAGCACGAACGTTGACATCAGTTAAAGAGCGACCAGTTTGTGGTGTGCGGCGGCGGTAATTCTCGGAAGGAGCGAGACCGGAACAATAGTAGAGAGCTGCGGCCGCGGAAAACCCTCGCAAGTGGAACAGCGCGTTGACCTTCTGGACAATGGACGGCGCGAGGCGGTTGGCGCGCCTCCCGCGTTGGAAGCCTTCCAGGGGCGGCCGTGGCGCTGGCCGGCAGCCCCGCGCATCACCGCACAGGCACGCCGCATCCAGCCGACAGCTCCGGACCAGCAACTCCAGCCAGGAGGTGCCACAGGCGGCTCATCGTGCGTCACTACCCCGGCCTTGGTCACTTCTGCGACTCCCTGTAGCGTGGATTAGACAGGGATTTGGATGCACCCGGACAGGGAGGTCCAGTATGGGCTGTAATTACCGTATGGCAGTGAAACTTGGTAGATATCATAATGCCTTAATGCGAAACCGATTTGCAATGGAGAAAAAATTAATTCCAATTTCTGTCACCAGGCGCATGTCTGACTCTGCACAACGTTTGAAAGTAGTGAAGCAACAGGGGTGCTGGTGCATTTGGTTAGTGCGGGTTGCCTACATCAGGGGCAGGTATGCACTCAGGGGCAAACCTATTGTTCTCCCTTGATTGATAGATCATTAACCTAATGTTTTGCGAAGATCCTTCCTTTTGATTGACAAGTCCTTAACGTATTGTTCCCCTCACCCCCCAACCCCTCTGAAAACTCCAACCCACCCCCTCCCTCCTCGCTGATACAGGTACACTTTCAGGTCTGAGTTATTCACATAGCCCCTCTCTCGTACTTATCAGTTTGACTGACTACTTAATTAAACTGATCAATTAATTAACCCCTCCCCCTGTAATAAACCCCCCATCCCCTCTCTCTGCACCCCTACCATACCTTGAAATTGGTGGCTCTGTGGTGGAGAGGAAGGATCTTAGCAGAACAATAGGTTAATGATCTGTCAATCAAAGGAGAACAATAGGTTTGTCCCTGAGCACATACCTGCCCCTGATGTAGGCAACCCGCATTAACAAAATGCATCAGCACCCGTTGCCCCACTACTTTTGTATGACAGCATGAGATCCACACTTTCATTCGACAAGCCAGAACGTGAGTGAACAGTACGGATATCGAGAAGAGAAACTGTGTGCTGCTAGAGAAACTGGGTTGTGTGAATGGCAGCAATTACAATTCTCCATTGAGAGGGTATCGCTGACTGAAAGGTCTGAGGAGAGGCCCGATGGTTTAAAGATGATAATGAAATTTGAAAACATGAGGGAGCTTGGAGTGGCACCTGAAAGATGAAGGCGTACTATCCCATTGGAAGTTATTGGCGAGGTTGCTGTTGCTGTAACTGACCAATCAGCTTGTGTCCTGGGTACTGCTAGTGCTTCTGCAGTATCAGAAGAATTGTCGATTCCATAGTCAACAGTAGGGAAAGTTTAGCGGCCTGTTTTACACTGGTACTCGTACAAGATCAAGCCGTTTAAGCAACTGAAACCTCATAATCCACAGCAACCTTCTGAATTTGCTCTTTGCTTTCTGGCACGGATCGAAGTTGATGACATGTCGCCGGTCAGTATTTCATGAAGTAACAAGACACTCTTTAGACTACATGGTACAGTGAATACACGGGACTGCCGAATTTGGGGTACTGTTAAACTGTGCATTGTGTATGAAGAGTCACTGCACTTGCTGTATGTGAATGTGTGCTTGTGAGTCAGAAGCACCTTTCTTCTCGGTCCATTCTCTTTTGAAGGGAATACACCCACAGGGCCTGTCAGGTGTACCGTGACGTCTGCACATTATCGGGAAATCACCATACAGCATGCGATTCCTGCTTTGTAAGAGTGCAACTGTGTGGAAACTACTGTTTTCATCCAAGTTGGGGCAACACCTCATTTCGCTCACCCAGTGAAAGATCCGCTTAATGCAATCTTCCACGAACGTATTTTCCAGATGCATGGCGTGAAAGATCACCTGATCTGAATCCACGTGACATTTGGCTCTGTGGTATCGAAAAGGGACACATTCGGTCTCTACCTGACCTGAAGACCAGTATACAGGTACACATTGCTCAGATTGTACTGAGCAACTGTTGATCACGTCGTTTACAGATGCAGCATCTCGTCGACGTCTCCTGTGCTCATATTGGACAAATTCTATAAGCAGCAGTTATTAATAAAGTCAATATCACGTCTTTCTTACGTGTTTGAACTTTTCCACCCCTATCCCATTCGTAAACCGTTATATATAGAAACATTTTTATATGCCTTTCTTGTATTCAGAGCGCCAGAGTTGCATCCAGTAGCGAAAATTGGAACTAATTTTTTCCAAGCGTAAATGGGTTCCGCATTAACACATGAGAATATCTACCAAGTTTTGCTGCCATCCAATGATTGCTGCTCATACTGGACCTCTATGAGTAGCTGCATTTTAATTACAACTACCTGGTAATTTACACTAGTGTCCGAAAACTCCTGATTCACAAACTTGTGCAGATAGCTGGACGGCTTGGTTCCCGGCTTTTGCCTCATTGTTCGCCCTCGAGAATCCTAACCTACGTAAAAATACTACGCCTGTTATTAAGACGACTGAGAAACGGCTAAACCTGCTTTTTCTTTGTCTTATCTTTGTAGTTCTGGAACAACGTACCAGCTTCATCTGCCAGAGAGCTCATTTCAGTGTAAGTAAAACGTATCCAGCATTTCACACACGTTGCATCACTCATCAGACAGTGATCTTCCAGAAGGTTTCTTGAAGTCTACGACGCCTCACATATTTCGGCTACAGGTAGAAACATGATTCTTCTGTCCATGCAAAGTGCTCCAATACCCCACGGTCTAGTGTTTTATTTTTTGCTCCCCTTTACAACCGACAAACAGTAGGTGCCCTGCTTGAAACTGCTCCAAATGTCGAAACGTTAGAGCTCTTTCTGTGACGCACGAGCGTTGACTCCCTGCAGCTAGTTCTGTCCCACAGCTAGGGGTCACACTAATGATACACCCCCCCCCCCCTTACAAATGCAGGGTGGCTAAAATAAAACGGGCCAGAAAAATAATTCCTGCAACTTGGCAGCTTAACACAAGTCTGCCCCAGGTGCTATTGATTTAGTTGGGTTGCCTATGTTAAGACACATGAAATGAGTTCCGGGCCACTTTTATTCTCCACACCTGTACAGTCTGTTGTCATGTACATTTTAAAGTAACACAGATGCCTACAATTTTAATAATAATAACAATAAAATATATAATATGTTACAACATAATTATAATAATAATAACAATATCAATAATTTGTTTGCATCAGTGTTTAGCGCATCGTTTTAGCACGATGTCCAAGAAATTGTGATAAGAGGAATGTATCATTTGAAAAGCATTTACTACAAATTTGACATGTACATTCATCATGCAATTAATTTAAGAAATATAGCAGCAAAAAATCACCCGCTACTTTCACAAAGTCATAATTTGTACGGTAAAAAATTGGAGCGTGCAGTCACCATTATCAATAGTTCACTTAAGCATTAAGAATGTCAACTCAGGCCTGCAGACTAAGTCTATTTCAGACAATGGCTGTTTCTTTAAGTCGTTTCAGCATGCCTTCGGGAAGTCAGACGATCTCTCTCTCTCTCTCTCTCTCTCTCTCTCTCTCTCTCTCTCTATTTTCTTTCCTCTTAGTGGATGGCCTTTCCCTTTATTCTTCCTTTACTCAACTTCCCAACTTTCTTTCGTTTCCCGGTTCCACGTGTTGTCTCACGAACCGTGTCGGATTTGTTGTTGACAGCAAGTACGGTCAGCAAACAGGAAACACTACTTTTACAACCACAGCTTTCTGTTAATGTTAAATGTACTTAATACTAAAGTTCCATGTGGCTGTCGTATAGATATTATTAACAGATTCAGTGAATACTTGTTGTCAAGTTTAGATGAACTCCATATGGGCTAAGTGTCCCCATCTGAAAAGTTAATGTCCTTAGTAAAGGCTGCAATTAAGTCAATTTTCACAGTGTTTTATAATCTGACTTTATATTTGTAAGTTAAACTATGTCTATCTTTCTATAACTGTAAGTGGAATGTAAAAATAGAAAAATAGTGAAATAAAAGTAAAATATGAAGACTAGAGTCCCCCACGCTAGTGCTAGCAGTCGGCTAGAATTTACAGCTTTGTACAATTTTTGGACCAGTTGTCTCTTGTCACCCCCATTAGATACAGAGTTTAATATTCACGCAGAACCTAGTTTCGCAAGTACGAAGTTTTTTGGCGAGTGAGTCTTTCAAAAAATTTTATTTTTTGGGAACTTGATGTCATATTACAGCCGCCTGTCATTCTTTACGTTTCTTTCATCTTAACTGCGTATATCTGATGACGGCAGATGCCGAAAAGTGGTAATAAATACAGACTTTTTGTTTAGCGATCTACATGGTTTTATTCGTAAAATATGTGAACTCTTAGAAATGTCTCCTCGTCGTGCGACCCCTTGAGCTGGCGCTAGAGATGATTGCGTTCGTCTGCTGACGGCGACCATCACTTCGCGGCTCGTTTGGGCGTTTACTGCCGCTGAAGCTGCCGTCGTCTCGTTCAGCACGTGTTTCGCAGCCGAGGTTTCGGCCATCCGTCCTCGTCGGTTTCCGCGGCTGAAACGTCTGCTCACCTTCCGCGCACAGTTAAGAGGTCTTCGGGTTTGAAAAACCATCACCTCACAACAAAGCTTAGCGTCCCGCATACTGATAACGTAGACTTTTCATGTAGCTTTAACAATTCATAAACACCTATTTACTGCTTGTTAGTTATTCTAGATAGAGGCATAGTCTTCCTGTCTTTAAGATCCTCCTCCAAAGTCGCTTGTTTTCCTATATGAAGTACCAAATTAGTCGCTTACATGCACTCTGAGACATTTATAGCAGAAGTTAGAAACAACGACATCATTTCCGCCAACACAGAAGACAGTCCACGTGTGACCAACAACCCCAACCTGCAAGATGTCCAGGACACATGAAATGAACCTTATCACTTAGGCGTCTTCATTCTTAACGTACTCGAACTACTCTGTAGCAGTTACGGGGCGTTCGATGCTGCTGTAACTATCCTCAATGGCTCTGGGCTGTCTTAGATCACGGGAGTACCGAATATCAGAATTTGAAACAAACCATATGATAGAATATGATTAATCAAACAAAATTGTTGGGAAATGTGTCACAGACTCTTATGTCTGCGGATGGCTTAGTAATTAAAAACAGAGAAAAAATTGTTCAGGGATTCTAAAATACCTTTAAATGTTTCTATCATTCACGAGGTGAACTGGAAGCAAATGTAATTAGTTCAATTGATTCAAATGGCTCTGAGCACAATGGGACTTGACATCTGAGGTCATCAGTCCCCTAGAACTCAGAAGTACTGAAAGCCAACTAAGGACATCACACGCATCCGTGTCCAAGGCAGGATTCGAACCTGCGGCCGTAGCGGTCGCGCGGTTCCAGACTGAAGCGCCTAGAACCTCTGGGCCCAAATATAATTAGTACTGAGATCAAAATTACTGACATTTCGGAGGTAACTCCAGATGACATTTATAAATCCATTCTTGATACGAAAAAAGGAAGCATAAAGGAAGATGAGGATATTTCAGTAGAGATTACAAAATCTGAAGGAAAATAGCATAAAAGCAGCTCACAGAATTGTTTACGTAAGATCAGTGGAGGAAGACAATTCCTCAAATCAGGAAGAGTGACTTAATTATCCTTTTTCACGGAAAAGGGAACAGATACGTCATGAAAAACTAGAGTGGTCTCAACCTCCGCTCCGAAAAGTACTAGATATTCGCTAAACTTGTCACCCATAGCATAATAAATAAAATGTTAATCACCCAAGGGGACAAACTGGCCTTACGAGTGGCTGACGGAATATTTGCGCGTCGTGAGGGAAATTGTAGACGGAGTATGAATCACCAATTTGCCTGAGATCGATAAATTTAGAGAAGGCTTTTAATCAAGTTTCAACAAAATCTGTACTAACAGCCTGTTAGAAACCTGTGTTAGTGTAGTGAGTCGTAACAGTTCGAAGATAGCAAAAGCAATAAACAGACGAGTAACAACTGGCGCGGAGTGATTTTTGTTAGACTAGATAACGTTTTCAGAATTAAGGAAAGTTTACAGACGATTTATTTGTTATTCGAAAACCACTTGCCCGGCGAGCAAGAGAGAGAAGCATGTTGGGAATCACGTTGAGAGACAGTAAAAGAGACAGACAAGGAACAGACTTGTGTTGGAGGCAAAATTTTGACTGTAATGGAAATGAAGGAACATGTAGCCAGACGCGCCCACGCTCGGCGCGTGCACCAGTATGTTTGACACACATTCCATACCGGATGGCGACAATCAGGGACTACTACCTCCATCGAAGTTACGTCCTAACGGTGGCCACCGACAAGGCACGCACCTCGAAGCGCCTTTACCAGGCACTTCGCGGCCAGCCCACACCTCATAAACTGGAAGACAGACGACCGTCGGTCATCTGGCGCCAATCTTGGACCAATATCAACCATCCAGTCCTTCCCACAGAAGTTTCGGCGCTGTAGTACCGTGTGGTAAACAATTTAATACCCACTAATCATCGCCTGGCGGCCATCCGCTTGCGGCCGATGTGGCGACGTGGACACCAGAGAGCATCGTCTCTTATGCCCTCACACACAGAAGTGTGGGAACTTGCGCGTGTGTTGTTAGCGCTGATCGGTGGAACAACACCGGACAATGTGTCAATCGACTGGTTCCTTACCCCAGACATTCAGACCAACCCCCGAACGCGACGTAGCGCAATGGTGTGGCTCTTGGGCCACACCGTTTTCACGATTTATGACCTACGCCTAACTGATGCTGTCTCTTTCATGGACTACCTTTGGAGACAGCATCGTCTGGCGGAAACCAGCTGGCAATGTACCACTACCTTTGCAAGGTCTGTTAAAGTGGCAATGGTTCATGGTTATCAAAAGGTGTTCCGGGTCAGATGAGGCACCTCGTACGAGGTTTGCCTGAATGTGGCCCAAGATCTCTGTAACTCGGACTTTCAAACTACGCTTGATTTGACTTTCTGGGCGTCACTGGAGTCTTTTCTCTTATGATACCAGTAATGTGACAAGCGTGTGAAAATTCTCGGAAAATTGGAAAAACCGTAATGTACCTTAGAGGCTTATAATTTAGTTTTATTCTTATCAGCGGTGGGATTATTTCGCCAGTTTCATTCCATTTAAATGAGCCGCCCTCCTGTGTTTTATTTTGTTTTCATTTCTGTCTTTATTTACTTTTTTTCCTTTTAGTTCCTCAATTCTTATCTTGCTTCACACCTGCAGAGGGAGGTGTGTTTTTCCAATGTACAGGGTGATTCAAAAAGAATACCACAACTTTAAAAATGTGTATTTAATGAAAGAAACATAATATAACATTCTGTTATACATCATTACAAAGAGTATTTAAAAAGGTTTTTTTTCACTCAAAAACAAGTTCAGAGATGTTCAATATGGCCCCCTCCAGACACTCGAGCAATATCAACCCGATACTCCAACTCGTTCCACACTCTCTGTAGCATATCAGGCGTAACAGTTTGGATAGCTGCTGTTATTTCTCGTTTGAAATCATCAATGGTGGCTGAGAGAGGTGGCCGAAACACCATATCCTTAACATACCCCCATAAGAAAAAATCGCAGGGGGTAAGATCAGGGCTTTCTGTTGAGCGGTCGCCATCTTAGCATCAACTGACGCTGACACCTAGTCAACAGCGCCTCAAGCGAACAAATGTACAACTAGATGAAACTTTATAGCTCCCTTAATTCGCCGACAGATAGTGCTTAGCTCTGCCTTTTGTCGTTGCAGAGTTTTAAATTCCTAAAGTTGTGGTATTCTTTTTGAATCACCCTGTATATGTTGTCGCCCCCATAAGGCATAGCAGAGTATGCCTCTTCTTTTCCTTTCAATTTTGGCGATAAGTCCTACCACTGGAAGCACCCAATTTAGTGTGCTGCGTCGACACTAGCGGATGGCGGCATTTTTGGAGAGGAAAAGGTAGGGCTATAGGAGAGGTAGGACGCCCAATTTAAAATAAAAGAAAAAAAATAGATGTTAAATGGGCCAGAAGTTTCGTATTTCGATCGAAAAAGATAAGAACATATCGATTAGACGACGTAATCTTTAGTTGGTACAGGGCATTAGCAAATATGCGCGGGGAATGTGGGCGCGCGGAACTAAAGGATATAAGTCACAGGAAAGCGTGAAGGAGCCCCTCTGTTAAGGAGTGGGTGTCACAAAGGCTTGTGGTGGTGATGGAGACAGCAGCGATCGTGCCCCAGTGACGAGCTACGGTATTTGCCAGACGTCGCCCTCGCGCCGGCCTACCACACTGCGACCAGATGTTAGGCTGCGCCTGTGTATCGCGAGCGGACCACTGGAGACTGGGGCAGGGACAGGTGCCGTCACGGCCCGTTCTGGCGCCGACGGCCTATTTCCAGTGTTGTTCGGAGAAGGTCGGGCGCACACAGCGGGCGGCCCGCTGCGTGCACCACACGGGCTCCTACTCGCACCTGCGCAACAGGCGCATCTTCACTGTCAGGAGGAGTCTTGGCTGATAGACGGACCCGTGAGGGGGGGGGGGGGGGGAGAAACAGGGACTACAGACGAATGCCGGACATTTGCCACGCCGGACATTTGCCACTCTTGCCCCTTCGCCAGGTAGCGATCCCTCAGGTAAGTCCGTTACCAGTACGTAAGGGACCTTCTCCTTCGACATCTTGGCCAAATGCAGAGCTTCTTTTCCGAAATCGAAATATTTATAACTTTTGGGAAACGAAAGCAATACCGACGATTATGTCAGTATGTAATTAGTTCTGCCATGTATAAATATAGATTCCTCTGTCTGTACGGTAGCTTCCTTTCACGCTTACTGATTGCGATATAAACAGTCCATCGTCGTCATGGGAGCAACAAGAAAGGAACGATGTAAAGAGATTGCGAACGTTGATCAATGCATTTGTGCCTACTTTAATTACTACAACTGCATGCCCAAAAGACAACAAGGAATTCTAAATGGGTATGTGAATGTTTGAAAAGAAGGACGACATACTCCATATTAATTTACTCTCTGGAATGCGATATCCCTTGCGGCGAAACGTTAGTTAATAAAGTGTAACGGGACAATGTCCAAAACGTGACTGGAAATACTTTCACTAAATAGTGATAAGAACATCTATGATTGACATGTCATCTAAAGTCGACGTAAAATTTCAAAAAGTTAGAAATAAGGAAATGAAGTAATACAGAATGCTATACTTGTAACGCACATTGTTGTTCTATATTGTTTAGCTCTGGTATTTACAGGGTCACAGAGAAAGCATCTTAGGTTCTGAAAAGCCGTAATTGTAATTATCTGCACTACAACAGAAACAAGAAGGAAGGAAAAATAATGTAAGCTCACAATCGACTTAGAAGCAGATAATTCCTGTGACTTAGTATGGGCAGAGGCTATATTCGACAACCGGAATAAATTAATAACTGGCTCCTTTTACCGACACCCCCGTCTCAGATGAAACAGATGCTGAACAGTTCAAAGAAAACTTTGAGTCTCATCACAAATAGGTACCCTACTCGTACAATTATAGTTGGCAGTTACTTCAATCTACCTTCCGAATGTTGAAAATAATACATTTTCATACCTATTGCAAATAGAAAACAACTTTCGTAATTGTTCTAAATGCTTTTTTTAATTATTTTTAACAATTAGTTGACGAGGCCATTCAAATTGTAAATGGTTATGAAAACACAAAATAATCCTGAGCATCATTTTTTGGGGTAATTCTTCTGATTCAAAAAGGGTATTTTTGGCTCAAAAACGGGCTGTTCGAGCTATGTATGGTGTAAGTTCGAAAACCTCTTGTCGACCCCTATTCAATAGTCTGGGAATTTTGACATTGCCCTCACAGTATGTATTTTCTTTAATGTCGTTTGTTGTTAGCAATATTAGCTTATTCCCAAGAGTTAGCAGCTTTCACTCAGTTAATACTAGGCAGAAATCAAATCTGCATGTGGAATGCACTTCCTTGACTCTTGTGCAGAAAGGAGTGCAGTATTCTGCTGCATCCATTTTCAATAAGCTACCACAAGAACTCAAAAATCTTAGCAGTAGCCCAAACACTTTTAAGTCTAAACTGAAGAGTTTCCTCATGGCTCACTCCTTCTATTCTGTCGAGGAGCTCCTGGAAGAGATAAAAAATTAAGCAAATTCCAGTGTTACATTCTTGATTTTCTTTATTTAAACTAACGACTTGTTTCATTTTATGTGTTTCTACAATCGTGTTATAATTTCATGTATTGACTCGTTCCATGACCATGGAGACTTCTCCTAAATGTGGTCCCACAGAACAATAAATAAATAAATAAATAAATAAATAAATGACGGATACAGGGATTAGTGAACACATAGTCGCAGCGAGGCTCAATTCTGTAATAAAGAAATTCACCAAAACTAAACGCGAAGTATATCTATTTATAAAAGCAACTAAAAATTCAGTTGACGTCTTTCTAAGAGACAGTCTCCAATCCTTCCAAACTATGTAAGTGAAGACCATATGTGGCTTAAGTTCAAGGAAATAGTATCAACAGCACTCGAGAGAGTCATACCAAATAAAATAATAAGAGACTGAACTGATCCCCCATGGTACACAAAACACGACAGAAAGCTGCTGCTGAAGCACCGGAAAAGGCAAGTATAATTTAGACGAACGCATAATCTCCAAGATTGGCGAAGTTTTACTGAGGCTCGAAATTTGGTGCGGATTTCAATGCGAGATGGATTTAATAGTTTCCACAACGAAACTCTCTCTAGACCTGTGGCGGAAAATCCAAAGAGATTCTGGTTCTATGTTAAGTAAACCAGTGGAAAGGCTCAGTAAGCGATGGGGAGGAGGAGGAGGAGGAGGGGTAGACAAGAGACCTAACCCTTCGGAGCGGGTAAAATCGTGGCAAATGTCCGGCGTGGCAAATGTCCGTACACACTACAGACGAGAACGTCTAAATTATTCTTAATTCAAAGGGAAGAAAAGTAGTGTGATGCGAAGTATAAACAAATAACGTGGAAAATTATATATTATTTCTCACGTCAACATACCTTTTCCTTAACACAAACTAAACGTACAAGAACGGTTTTGTACAGGCTCTGACACTGCATACCTGTTTTGCACTAAACCTAACTATTTGTGAAAAATTGAATATGAAAGATACTTCTCATTGTGAAAGGCAACAGGGCATCATACATGCCCAGCTTCATACCAATATTTTACGAAGCTAACTTATTAATCACGAATAAGAGACTCCCTTTTCAAACTATCTTATTACAAATATCATTTTATGTGTTTTAAATCACTTATTAACTGGGTAATTTGTAAACAGTGTTGTCATTGATAGTAAGCGTGACCACTGCGGTAGTCAGTTATCTCTCTGCCCGTCGTACAAGTCGATTAATCTAAACGAATATACTTTCCGGAACGACAGACATATTTGTCATTGTCGCCAAGTACCCTTATCCCAACGGCTACACTTATACCAAATACTGCCATTATTTACAGCTTCAAAAGTGCAAAAGTTTCGCACGGGCCCCCTGTTTACAATGAACGCACAGATGATTGACACTGGGAAAACTGTTGTAATACCACGAATAGACTTAACACAACCTGATAACAAGCATGTGTTTTCAGCTGATAACCCGACAGTTGCCTAATAAAATTGCATTTGCGATCGTTATAAACAAGTCGCAAGGACAAACGCTTCAAAGAGCAGGATTGTATTTACCAAATCTCGTCTTTACTCATGGACAATTGTATGAAGCCTTTTCAAGGATAACTAAATCAACTAACATCTGGATCCCTTGAAGAGAATGGAAAATAAAATGTACACGAAGATTGCATTTTTACGTAACTATCGTTTACACCGAGGTATTTTACTGCACTATAAAGAATTTTGTTCACAACTAAGGATATATCATGGATTCATGATTATTGTTTCGCGTCGTTCTTTTCATTTTTAAAGATGTCTTCTCTTCATTCCCACAACCATACCATACTTTCATGATTATTATTTCACTTCGTTCGGTTCATTTTTAAATATTTTTCTCTTCATTCCCACAACTACCCTATCCCAACGATTACACTTATTCCAAGTAATGTCATTATTTGAACCTATAAAAGTGTGCAAGTTTCGCACGAGTCAGTTGGCATTCCATAATCCTTATAAGATTACCAACAAGTGAAAATACACGAAGGCGTTAACATTTTACCATGTTAACTTTTGTGTATAAGGCGACCAAAATAAAAATGACGCGAAATACATTTACTGGTCTTAAACGAAATAACTTGTCGTAATTCGTGAATAGGTGAACCGTTCTGTACAGAAGACAATAAAAATGACAGCTGCTAGTTCCAGAGATTCAAAACCATGAGTATGGGTCATTTCAGTCGGTGTTACGAAGGGAAAGACTCCATCTGGTGCCCCACACCTGAGCTATAACGTAGATGCGAACGTGTGTTTATTTCTTAATTTCCAACTACGTCTTCCTTGTTAGACTGAGACATTGCAATAACAGTGAAAAGTCAGTCAGTGCATTTATCCGTTTTGTCTCAACAATTTAGAGGACCGACGTTTGGAGCTGGCTGCAGAACGATTCTGTTGCCACCAATGCACATTTCGTGTAGGACGGCGAAGACAAGAAACTTAGGACTTGTACGAAGGCATGCAGGCAGTCGTCTTCCATCCAAAGATTCCCATTTGAGTTCACGGAGAATATCCGCAACTCCGTGGAGATATGTACCGTCTAAGCAACTAAATGAAAGCAGTTTGTTTATTGCCATACGCGTTTCGCTTCTTGTATTTGGGAAGCATCATCAGTGGCCTGAAATACATGTTTCCTTTTATACATACAATAAATGTATTATGTGGTAGATATAATATGCTGCTATATTACTTTTTGTCGTGTTTCTCTCTTCTTTTTTGGGTTAGAATCAACTACCCTAAAAAAACAAGAGATAAACAAAAGAAAAAAATGAAATATCGCCACTTCTGTTTTCACAGGACATGAACATGAAATCAATGAATAAACTGCTGGAAACCAAAGCCTTCTAGATCGAATACTTCCAGAGGTAGAGATAGTAAAGTAAGTCAATGTAGAACGATTGTATTTTATGACGTTTCCACTGTTAACTTGGAAAAGATAAAAAGTACGCTTCCAATTTGAATTATTTGATAAATAATACATCAAATTCTTCAGGAGAAATCAAACATTATTATGGGATAATAATCGTAAAATGTCACTTTTAGACCAGTTACTCCCACTAAGATAAGCGCTACAAACGGAAGTATGTGCATGTATGGTAGTACGTATCCCGTATTAATGAAAAGAAACGGTGGCCATCCGTATGCGTCAAAAACTTTACTTGCTCGTAATCGTCAATACGCTAAATATATGACGCAGGCAGTGGATTGTTTCATAGTCTATCTCACACCCATTTGACGAAGTTCGTGAACTGTGGAGCAGTACTTTGGTTCAATATTTGCACCTGCACACCGAAAGTGACTGCAAATTGCGTGGCAGAGGTTGCTTTTTATTGGATTAAATTCATAGATTCCTTCCCATCCTATTGCAGGAAGGATCGTGGAAACAATGACAGTTTAATGTGCCTCTCTAGACAGACTGTTTTGGGCGGAAGCCTGAAGAAATTTTGTAAATTGCTGTAAGAAAACTGATTCTCGGAACTTCCGAAGTTGAGTGTCGCTCAGTACCATTCATCTTTCTTCACGTATAAACCAGTTCCGATTTTTCAGTTCAGTGATACTGTTTCACGGGCCGTTCACATATATGACCACTCGTGCTACCCTTCTTTGTGTACGCGGGATATCATTGTTAGTTCTGCCGTAACGAATACTTGCCAAGAAGTGCAAAGGCTGGGACGGTACTCTAGAACTGGTCCCACTATAGTCTCGTGTGCCATTTCATTTACTTCCAACCATCCAACAAATCTAAGTGTCCCGTTTGCATTACCAATTGCAGATTTTACTTCTTTATCTCATGTCATATCACTTCTGAGTTTTACTTCTAAAGGTTTCAACTGCGTTCCGTGCTCCAGATGTTGGCATTAATCGAGTAGCCGGATACTATAGTACCTTGGTTATAGGGTTGATTGCTGGATTTGTGTGATCTTGTAAGATATTAATGGCAGCTAAATGATGCCTAAGATACTTTTGGAAAATTCGAGGAAAATAATGTCTTCATCGTGTTTTGCTACACTTCCGAAATGCCAGCGCTCCAGGATTACTTGTGATACTCCCTGTCATTTCATTTCGTTCACAAAGATAACAAAACGCTTGTTGTGAGCTAATTTAATTAAAGCGACACGTCCAGATGAATGTACGAAATACGAGCTAATTAAAAGTTGCAACCGCGTTCGGCGTCTACAGCGGTTGCTCGCTTTCCTGGGTAATCCCCCACTTTGGGCCGTCGCCCCGCCGCTCTAATTGGCCAGAACACTGGGACCGCATCAATCGATTGGAAGCCGTCCCTTCCTCCAGCAACCGTATCGGCGCGCACCGACGCCACCTGGACCACTCCAGAAGGATTCACCCATGCAGGCGCTCGGCAGATCTGCGCTGCTCCACACCACAAACGGCTGGTGTAGCAGGCCAGCACGGCGCGTGTGTATTACGCCGTCAGCGAACAGGAGTGGGGTACAAACCCAGATTTAGGTCTTTTCCCGCGTTTTTCCTAAATCAAATTAAGGCACATTTAGGGACGAGTGTTTTGAAAAAGGGATAAGACCGATTTTCTTTCCCAATCCTCCAGAACCAGAGTTTATGCCCAGTCTCCCCTACGTCGTCAACGTAGCATTAGACATAAGTCGCGAAACTACGACAGTTTTCCTCCAACTTCGTTACTGCAGCGCTGTCAAGCGGATAGCATGTATAAACACACCAAGAATCTGTGTCTTGTGCACATAAGGGGAGCGCTTTGGGGGTGGGCGGTTGGGGGGAGGGAAGCACATTTAAAATTCGTTCTTCGGAGCTTATTGTGGCTATATGAATTGTAGTAACAATCAGAAATATAATCCGGAAATATCCTTCTTTCGGTTTACAAAGAGGGTCGTTCGATGAGTAATGCCGCACATTTTTTAAAAAATCCATTAACATAAACAGACAAACATCCTTGTTCATGCTTCACATTTGATGTTTATTCTGTGCGCCGGTGAAGTTTCAAACCGTTCTGGCAGATGGCAGAGTCGTAGTACAGCGTCAAAATGGCGTCTGTATACGACTCACGTTACAAGCAGCGTGCTGCTATTGAATTCTTGTGTGCAGAAAAAGAAACGGTGGTAAACATCCATAAAAGTTTGCGTGCAGTGTATGGTGATGCTCCAGTTGATAGGAGTACAGTTGGGCGATGGGTAAAGAAAGGTACAGCCTCAGGAGATGCAGAAACAGAGATCCGTGATCAGCCACGCTCGGGACGTCTTGTCACAGCCACTGCTCCAGACATGCTGAATCGTGCGGATGCCATTATTCGTGCCGATCGGCACATCACAACTCGACAATTGGCTCTACAGCTGTCGTTCAGCATTGGAAGTGCGTCTGCAATGATCGAGACTCTCGGATATTCAAAGAGGTGTTCACGATGGGTTCCACGAAAGCTCACAGCGGCCCACGAGATTCAAAGAAAGGCCATTTCATCTGAATTGTCGGAGCGTTCTGAGGCCGACGGAGAGGCCTTTCTGTCACGGATCGTTACGGGGGACGAAAGTTCGGTGCACAAATTTGCGCCGGAAACAAAAAGGCAGTCTATGGAGTGTCATCATCCTCATTCACCAGAAAAGAAGAAATTCAGGACAACCCCCGCCGCCGGAAAAGTCATGGTGTCAGTCTTCTAGGATTGTGATGGCGTCATTCTCGATGTGATGCTAAGAGGGTCAACCATCAATTCAGAGGCATACATGAAGACTCTGAATAAACTCACGAACCGTTTCCGTCTTGTTCGATCGGACAAGAATCCAGCAGAAATCTTGCCCCAACACGAAAATGCACGCCCACACACACAAGTCTGACAATCCAGGAACACATCGCCAAATTGGGTTGGGCATTGTTGTTTCATCCTACAGTGAAGACCTTTCACCCTCGGACTTCCATCTCTTTTGACCACTTAAAAATTCCCTACGGGCAACTCACTTTGAAGATGACGAGAGTGTCAGTCATGCAGTGAAAATATGGCTACCCCTACAGGACAAGAGCTTTTACCAGCAGGGAATAGATGCTCTTCCACAACGTTGGCATACTGCCATAGAAAGTGATGGAGACTACGTGGAAAAATAGGACATGGACAAGACACGTTGATGTATATTTTCACCAAATTCTGACTCTTAACAATAAACATGTTCTGAGAAAAAAAGTGGGGCATTACTTATTGAACGACCCATGTAAGTGAATAATGTTACAAATAACAGATGCTCCATTTGGGATGGTTAGTTGGTTAGTGGCACGTTCCGGTCATGGGAGATGCAGTTTAACATTTCCATTCAGTCGTAATGTCTTTAGAATTCCGTTGTTAATAAGACTGGAAAGTTTTTACCAACCTTTCATTATTTCGCTACTGTATAAGTTTCTGAACGTTTCCCGAAGCTGAGAAACATGTCAGTTGACGACTCTTTCAATATATTGTTTCGTTCTTTGGTATCACAAGTATACATATAGGATGTAACTGGATTCCATTTACATACTATGAGGACAAGTTCCTTACACCAAAACAAGGAAATATGGGTTCTAAAATTCAAATCTTAAGGGCTAGGGGCACTTGTTCAACAGCAAAGATGTGTTTCACAGTAGCGAAGAGGAGCAAGTGTTCATAGCTCTTAACGTGTGTATTTTAGAGACCAGCCGTACGGAGCGGCCGCCCGGTTTGACGCGTCATGTCACGGATTGCGCGGCCGCTCCCGCCGGATGTTCGAGTCCTCCCTCGGGCATGGGTGTGTGTCTTGTTCTTAGCATAAGTTAGTTTACGTAGTATGTAAGTCTATGGACCGATGACCTCAGCAGTTCGGTCCCTTAGGAATTCACACACATTTGAACACACATTTAGAGCCCATGTTTACTGGACATTTTTTAAAATTTGATCTATGCTATCTCCTCCCAAAATATGGAAAGCGAAGAGCTTTCAGGAGAAGAGATATGTTTCGAGGCGTCTAAGACCAACAAGAGATTATAGCTCTCAAGCTAAGCAATTTAGAGTCCATGGTTACCAGACATAATTTTCTCGTTTTTAACTAAGGAATCTGTCTGTAAAGGAAATATATTTATACCATGAATATTTTGTGGTTATGTACTTGAATGAATAAGGAAAATCGTAGCTCCTTCTCCAAGGCAGTGAATGTGGCCGTGTGCAAACGACCAAGGAATTTTTAAAATTTCAAGATCGTAACAAATTTCATGAACGCAACGAAACGTTTTGATTTCCGTTACATTATATGCATATAAACGAAGAGAGAGTTATTAATTATGTATTGGTAGTATAACAGCGTTTTGTGGTACAATATCCATGCAGTGTGATTTCTTCCACTCCCTAGGAGCGGGAAATGGCTTGTTAATATGAGAATTGATGGTTTGCCATGGCAAACAGAGATCAAAATTTGAACGCGATATACGGTTTCTTAGTGCAAGTACCCCAGGGCCACTTTATTATTGTTGTTGTTACCATTGCAAGCTACATTATTGTAAAGTGTCCTTCGGACACGTTTTGCTTCAAGTAGATTACAAAATGGAACTACACAAGGCAGCGACGAATGATCAAGTTTTCTTTGCAAGGATTACGTGAAGCAGGGCTGTTTGTGGCATGAACGAATAGACTCGCTGCGTGTAGCCTACATGCACCTGAGCCTCATTAGTGTAATATTCGCGCAAACTGACTTGGCGTGGTGCCTTTATGGTCGCTCCCATCAGCCATAGCGCCGAGTGTCAACTTAGTTTGCGCGTTTAGTATTTCTCCCGTTACACTCCCCCTAGCCACACTTCATCCCAGTCACCAAACTGGCGATTGCTACATGCCTGAGGACGTGTGCTGTCAACCGACCCTTTCGCTTAGGTGAGTTTTGGCTTATGTTTCTTTTCTCCCCAATTTGGCTCATTGCATGATACGTCTGTGGTCGTGGTGGGGGAGGAGACTAGTTCTGTTTTGCGAAAATCATGATTTTTTTTCTTGGGCAGAAGGGCGGGGAGGGGGGAGTGATGGCAGCTGCCCTCTCGTGTCCCTCACTTGATGTACCCTTATCGGTTGCAGTGGACTCACAAGGACACGACTGATTTCCTTCCTCCATCTTTCAAAAAATACCTCTGAGCACTATGGGACTTCTGAGGTCATCAGGCTCCTAGAACTTAGAACTACTTAAACCTAACTAACCTAAGGACAGCACAAACATCCATGCCCGAGGCAGGATTCGAACCTGCGCCCGTAGTGGCCGCGCGGTTCCAGACTGCAGCGCCTAGAACCGCTCGGACACCTCGGCCGGCTTCCTCCATCTTTGTCCAACCTTAGTTTGTGCTCCATCTCCTGAAACCCTAATCTTACTTTACATTAGACGAATGTACTCCTTTTCTCATCTCTGTGTTTCCCGCTAAAGTAGGTGCCGACGATAGCTCTGTACAATCATACTCTATCAAGAACAACCAAAAGAAAGTGCGCACCTACCATTCTGCCGCTAGACAATCTTTTATTGAACCAGATGATCTGCTGCATCTATTCTGTGCTGATTACAAATATATGTCAGTCAGTACGTTTAGTTCCAGACGCATGTTTGTCACACAACAGGCTTTCTCTTTTCTATGTTCTGTTTGTGCTAGTGAGATTTTAGCAGCTGCGTGGGTTTTGTTCACAGCATCCGGTTCGGGGTCCGTGATGGGCCGTGAGGTGGGCCCGCCCCCGCCGCCGCCGCCGCGCGCCGCCTCCGCCATGTCTCTGCACCTGCAGCCGCCCCCGGACAAGCCCGACCGCCAGGCCGGCGTCGCCGCACCAGTACGTTACATTCACGTTTGTGCTTGCACTCGTAGCCTAACATTCGTTAAGTAGTGAAATGGGATATTGTCTCAACGCCAGTGTTTCACTGCAACACAGTGTTGGTGTAACATCTTGTGAGTACAGTTCACACATAAAGCTCCTTCACGTTACATATTTTATACTTATATTGGGTAGTAAGTGAAATACTGCAGATTGCATGGGGAGCAGTCGACATCTGGGGCAAGTACAGTTTTAACTTATATACACTACTGGCCATTAAAATTGGTACATCACGAAGATGACGTGCTACAGACGCGAAATTTAACCGACAGGAAGAACATGCTGTAATATGCAAATGATTAGCTTTTCAGAGCATTCACACAAGGTTGGCGCCGGTGACGACACCTACAACGTGCTGACATGAGGGAAGTTTCCAACCGATTTCTCATACACAAACACCAGTTGACTGACGTTGCCTGGTGAAACGTTGTTGTGATGCTTCGTGTAAGGAGGAGAAGTGCGTACCATCACGTTTCCGACTTTGATAAAGGTCGGATTGTAGCCTATCGCGATTGCGGTTTATCGTATCGCGACATTGCTGCTCGCGTTGGTCGAGATCCAGTGACTGTTAGCAGAATATGCAATCGGTGGGTTCAGAAGTGTAATACGGAACGCAGTGCTGGATCCCAACGGCCTCGTATCATTAGCAGTCGAGATGACAGGCATCTTACCCACATGGCTGTAACGGATCGTGCAGCCACGTCTCGATCCCTGAGTCGACAGATGGGGACGTTTGCAAGACAACAACCATCTCCAAGAACAGTTCGACGATGTTTGCAGCAGCACGGACTATCTGCTCGGAGACCGTAGCTGCGGTTACCCTTGACACTGCATCACAGACAGGAGCGCCTGCGATGGTGTACTCAACGACGAACCTGGGTGCACGAATGGCAAAACGTCATTTTTTCCGATGAATCCAGGTTCTGGTTACAGCATCATGATGGTCGCACCCGTGTCTGGTGATATCGCGATGACCTCACATTGGAAGCGTGTATTCGTCATCGCCATACTGGCGTATCACCCGGCGTGATGGTATGGGGTGCCATTAGTTACACGTCTCGGTCACCTCTTGTTCGCATTGACGGCACTTTGAACAGTGGACGTTACGTTTCAGATGTGTTACAACCCGTGGCGCTACCCTTCATTTGATCCCCGCGAAACCCTACATTTGAGCAGGATAATGCACGACCGCATATTGCAGGTCCTGTACCGGCCTTTCTGGATACAGAAAATGTTCGACTGCTGCCCTGGCCAGCACATTCTCCAGATCTCTCACCAATTGTCTGTTCAATGGTGGCCGAGCAACTGGATCGTCACAATACGCCAGTCACTACTCTTGATGAACTGTGGTATCGTGTTGAAGCTGGACGGGCAGCTGTACCTGTACACGCCATCCAAGCTCTGTTTGACTCAATGCCCAGGCGTATCAAGGCCGTTATTACGGCCAGAGGTGGTTGTTCTGGGTACTGATTTCTCTGGATCTATGCACCCATATTTCGTGAACATGTAATCACTTGTCAGTTCTAGTATAATGTATTTGTCCAATGAATACCCGTTTATCATCTGCATTTGTTCTTGGCGTAGCGATTTTAATGGCCAGTAGTGTATTTAGCAATAATAATAACGCTGTAAAACAATCATATCTGTCTGTTTGAACGCGCCGGTCGGAGTGGCCGTGCGGTTCTAGGCGCTACAGTCTGGAGCCGAGCGACCGCTACGGTCGCAGGTTCGAATCCTGCCTCGGGCATGGCTGTGTGTGATGTCTTTAGGTTAGTTAGGTTTAAGTAGTTCTAAGTTCTAGGGGACTGATGACCTCAGAAGTTAAGTCCCATAGTGCTCAGAGCCATTTGAACCATTTTTTTGTTTGAACGCGCTTACCTCCGACTCTACCACAGGAATTTTCGGGGGTTTTCACAGATAACTTGATCGTAGCTTGGGGCAAAGTGTAGGCTTTATTTCATCAATATTGGATGACGGGGAAAAAATATACCTAAATTAAAATTTTTTTCTGAAATCGTCTGTTCCTCTTAATGCTTCAGACGCTTAATCTTCACGGCGTTGTACACAAAAGAACCAATGAATGACGCTGTTGGTTTCATGATACATCCAAGAACAAATAGACGGCGCTGTTAGGTGTTTCTTTTTTTTATGCAGTAACAGATGTACTTCTGGAAGTTTACGTCAGTGACAGAATTAAGCGCCGCAGCCCTATCTGTACGGGTGCAAACTAGTAGCGAATTTACTTGGCTAAGATACACGAAGTTATTGATTTCGCTTAGTGTATTTGAAACCTGACGACATTGGTTTTCTGCTTTCGATAGGTTTTATTTGTATTCTGTGCTAGAAAAAACGAATCTATCGAGTTTGCTTTGCGATCTGGATTCCTGAAACTAAAAACTCCGCCCGAAAAGGCCGTGAAGACCCAACAGTACCGACCGGCTGCCCTGTCATCCTCAGCCCACAGGCGTCACTGGATGCGGATATGGAGGGGCAGGTGGTCAATGCACCGCTCTCCCGGCCGTATGTCAGTTCCCGAGACCAGAGCCGCTACTTTCCCATCAAGTAGCTCCTCAGTTTGCCTCACAAGGGCGGAGTGCACCCCGTTTGCCAACGGCACTCGGCAGACCGGATGCTCACCCACCCAAGTGCTAGCCCAGCCTGACAGTGCTTAACTTCGGTCATCTGACGGGAACCGGTGTTAATCACGGCGGCAAGGCTGAAGGCGATTTGAGTGCCTACTAATTACATTTTGATCTCGTTTTTTTTTTACGTATACAAATGCCGAGAAAACAGCCGTGTGTTTCTGAATACTACAGAATAGCTAAAAGACTGCGGACAATGCGGTCTCAAGAAACCAATGAAGATATTGAGGCGATAGTTTTTGCGGCATCAGGACTGAACTTGCTCTTTCGAAACTTGTTCCGAAAGCGAGGCGCTACGTCACTCCAATCGAGAGCATCATGCATTAACTCGCTCCTCACTACATATTATTAAAAAAAATCGTAGCCGTAGGTACGTAGTGCAACCCGCGCAAAGCTGGGGCAGGTGGCTGGTTCATCTATAAAGTGTAAACAAGGAATCCATACCGCTTGCAGAGGCGTCTTGAAAGATGTTTGAGTTCCTATCTTCTCTTTCCCGTTTATTTTTTCCCAGTTCATTTTCTGCTTACTGTTCAACAGAACAAAGCTGTGCTCAACCCGAAAGTGGGGTTGAACGATGTGGTGATTTAGCCATGCTAAGCATGGTCCTTCAGTCTTTCAAGTGACTGACCCTGTCACTTATAGACGAACTCTGAACTATGGTGCTGATCGGCAAATTTTCACATTGACAAATCGTTACCAGAGCCGAAAGAAGCGAAAAACTCTAGCACTGTCCGCGGATCGTACGATCAGACCTCTGGATTAGAAGTTCGGTACTTAACCACTGAGACGTCCGCTCCTGGTAGCTCAGTGGTCAGCGCGGCAGAATGTCAATCCCAAGGGCCTGGGTTCGATTCCTGGCTGCGTCGGAGATTTTTCTCCGCTCAGGGACTGGGTGTTGTGTTGTCGTTATCATCATCATTTCATCACCATCGACACGCAAATCGCCGACGTGACGTCAACTCGAAAGACTTGCACCAGGCGAACGGTCTACCCGATGGGAGGCCCTAGCCACACGGCATTTCCATGTCAACCTCTGAGACAGCAAGCTACATTCTTAATAGTCTTTAGTGCTGATGATGTTGTTTGGTTTGTGGGGCGCTCAACTGCTCGGTCTTCAGCGCCCGTACAAAGTCACAATTTTTACACAGTCCAATTTTTGTACACAGTCCAATCTGGCCACTGTCACGAATGATGATGATGATGATGATGATGGTGAAATGATGAGGACAGCACAAACACCCGGTCCCCGGGCAGAGGAAATCCCCAACCCGGCCGGGAATCGGACCTGGGACCCGGTGATCCAGAGGCAAGTGCTGATGATGAAATGATTTATATAGCTACAATGCAAGACACAAAAATGCAGTCTCCAGTCACATTAATGTTACCACCTGTCAAAAGCCTGAATAAGTACCTTTCACAGCGGACACCACTGCAAGACAAGGTTCTGGAAGATACTGACAAGGATGCGGAGGCATGCTGACTGCCCGCATCTCGTGGTCGTGCGGTAGCGTTCTCGCTTCCCACGCCCGGGTTCCCGGGTTCGATTCCCGGCGGGGTCAGGGATTTTCTCTGCCTCGTGATGGCTGGGTGTTGTGTGCTGTCCTTAGGTTAGTTAGGTTTAAGTAGTTCTAAGTTCTAGGGGACTGATGACCATAGATGTTAAGTCCCATAGTGCTCAGAGCCAGCCATTTGAGCATGCTGACTCCAGTACAGCGGCCAGCTGGGGTACTGTCGTACAAATTCCAGCCTTCGTCGCCGATGTACAACAGTCAGCATGGGTGCTTGAACCAGGCACCTGCCGCGGAAGCCCGTACGCTGCAACGTTCGCTGAATGGTCGTTAAGGAGACCCTTCTGGTAGTCCCTCAGTTCATCGACGGTCGGTTGCTCAACGGTTACACATCTGTTCGCCCCTACACATTTCCGCAACCTGCCATCTATAGCCCGTGTTGAACCACTGTTGCCTTGGCACCGGTTTTGGACAATGCCATTTTACGATGCACATTATGCTCGTACTTTAACCACGGCGGCGCGCTAACAGTTAACAAACATAGCCGTTTCGTAAATGATTCCACCTTTGGCCAGAAAGCCAGTGGACATGCCCTTTTTGACGTCAGATAAATCGCTACGTTTCCGCTTTACGACAACGACGGAGTCCTTTATCCGCGTCTCCACGATACTGTTTATATACCCTCCACTGTTAGTGCTGCCGCCTGCCGCCTGTGAGCGTGTGTTGCATGTTGACGTCGAACATAGATGGTGACCACACTACTGTGACTAGACTGTGTAATTTCTCTATAGACTTGGCCTCCTTGTCTAGTATTAAGACGAGAAATATAGTTATCCTTAAAAAATTGCCTACATTTAAGGATTCAGAATTCCTTTTAGGCGTTTGGCAGGAATCAATATTCACTGTAGAGAGTCCTCTGTTCTTGTAGCATGTAAGTGTTGCTCTTTCACAAGCATCATGGTGGCTGTGCAGGTGTCAAGCTACCATTAGAAGAACCACAGCATTTAATATATCTGTTCTCTTTTCCGAAGTATTACAAGTTCTGCTACTTTTAACCAGGGACAGGAAAAAGTTTTTTTTGTGTAACCAATTTCATTGCTGTTGTTCGTGGATTTTGGTGTTATTTACTGCCAGCTTGTTTCCCTTTTCGATTATTTATTTTCGACCTGTTCAGCCACTTTTTTATGTTATGTTGAATTGTATTTAGTATACAATTTACACTGGAGTAGCTTACAAGAAAGAAGAAAAACATTTATGTTAAAAAATAACACTTTAAGACAAGTAGGTTTTCAGGCAAACACTGCACACAGTTTTTCAAATGCTAACATGCCCTTAATTTACACGTTGTCTGTAAAGAGATCATGCCACCGACATGTCGACACTTCATACTGCAGTTAGAAAATAATATCTCTCTGTCTACGTTGGAACACAGAATCCGAACAGCCTTAACTGCCGCAACTCCAAACTGCTCATTAACAGCTCCTGTTGCCTCCACACATTTGACTATGTCAACATTTCCTGATTGCATGGTCACTTGCTCTTCAGCAAAATTTTGAAGAGATTTGTTATACCCTTTCATAGTATCTGCCCCAACGGCCTTGTTGCAGTGGTAACACTGGTTTTCATCAGATCACCGAAGTTAAGCGCTCTCGTGCTTGGCTAGTACTTGAATGGGTCACCGTCCACGTCTACCGAGTTCTGTTGGCAAGTGGGGTGCACTCAGCCCTTGTGTGGCCAATTGAGGAGCTAGAGACAGAGACGTAACGGCACCTGTCACGAAAGTTAACAAGGGCCGGTAGAACGGTGTGCTGACCACATGCTCCGTATGCGCATGTGGTGACTACTAAGGGCTGAATAACAAGAGGAGTGTTAGAATAGAGGTTTATTGCAATCTGTGTAGTTTGAGTGCTTTCTGTCAGATTGAATGATAACTAGAGGATTGCATGAACACGAAGTATGCAATTCCCTATCTACCAAGCACGGACGTCTCCTCTCCCACTTTTGAGAAACATGAGTGCATCAAAATCTACAGAATGATTACCCTTGTATGATTGATTGTGGTTAGCTAATGTTATGTCATGCAGAGACAAGGTGATGTAGAATGTCTGAAGATGCTCCAACAAACAACCAAACTGTTGAAACTATAATTGACCTATTTAAATTTTGGGAGCTCTTCTATGCTAGGTTATCGCCATAAGTGTTTATTGATGACTGTAGAATAAATTGCATTCAGTTGACTTCAGGTTTTTCTCAGGTTGTGCATAACATCAGAATTGAAAAGCAGATTGATGTAATGGTGCCTTCACCTTGATTTAATCATTCGGCTGGAAAGACATGTGGCGTGGATTCCACTTTAAAACAGTAGTTGCGGAAGTGGCGTCCAATTGAAATACTTGCAATGGGCTGCTGAGTCAAATGAAATTGTTACACCATTTTCTCATGAGCAGAGGAAAAATGTAGGCCTCTTATATTGGAAGACACTGAAAAGGCCTCAAAAATCCATGCAAGACAAGAGAATTGGAATGGCTATTGAAAAGGTGTTGCACTATAATGTTTGACCAACACCACACACTAAACAATCTGGCTCCTCAAAACAGTTTTTTTTTAGAATGTTATGAACCATCATGACTTAACATGAAGGGACCTCTTTCTTTTCACCAGTTTTTCAGTATGCTGGTAGGAAGTATTTTGCTTTAGATTAACATGCGAAGAATGTTGTATGCAAATAGTCAAAGGCATTGCTGGAAGGGATGTGTGCTACACATACTGAAGATGACATTCCACATCATGAAATGCTAATGGAAATTAGCTGCGAAAATAGTCGGATACATGTGAAAGTGAATTTGAATGAACATGCACTAGTCTGTATGTAAGAATGTTATAACAGTACTTCAGTTTTTGAATCTGACTGATCTGATAAATTTTGTTGAGTAAGCAAAATTAGTCAATAGTTTAATGATAGTTACTTACAGTATTTATGAAGTTTCTGTGTTCTTTGACTCGTTCATCATTTCTTAAGTTTTCCTTCAAGACTGGATTAACAGAATATAATAAATGAATTGAGCCTAAAATTTTAATTGGCTGAATTTATGATATATGTGTAGCGTATTGTAGAAGTAGCTCCTTTTGCTGTTGAAGATTTATAAAAGGTTGGTAATATCAGCTAGAGCCAGCATACTGAGAAAAAATCAAATGCAAGAAATCTTAGTATGTTTAGGTGCAGAAAGTTTAGTAGACACCAATAACTTCATACAACTCTTCATTTCTTCAATGTTGACCATTTTTCCTGACAATTCTCATACTGAAATTTATTTCAGAATTAGAAATAATTGTCATGTGGTTTTGTGTCCGCCTTAACTTTTCCGAAGAAATTCTGTTTCAGTAGTTTATTATAGCCTTAACATAAAAGAGGATATACAGAGAGTCTGTCCAAAGAGTCGTCAGGTGCATTTTCTGTGGTGTTTCAGCAGATTTTTGCAATTTTATTTTCGCAGTGTGTAGCTGGAGTCATCTCAACAGATACTGCTGATCACATCTTTTATGTGACGAGGCCCAGTGTCGGCATAAACCATCGTTGGTGTCTCATTATGAACAAAATGATTTTTAAAGTAGAAAATTATGTGCCCATTTGATAGAGTGCTCAGAAATTAATCTAGTCCCAAATTAATCTTGTGTGATATTTGTTTTATCAATATATATTAACAGAGACAATAAAACACAAAGTACTTCAGGAGTGACTGGGCAGCGCTGCTTCTAAACTGGGAGGTAGCGATCAGCACGGGCAAGGGCAGTGCTATCACTGCTTGAGTATTGGCAAGTCTCTGTGTTTTACGGGTCCTATTAATACATATTGATAAAATGAACATCGCACTAGACTAATCTGCGACCACTTTATCAAATAGGCTTGTAAAATTCTGCTTTAAGAGTATTTTGTTTGTTGCTTTGTGATGATGCTGGGCATCACATGAGTGGTATTTGTTTCAGCTGACTCCAATTGCACATTGAACTGGAACTATCAGTATCTGCTGAAAGACCAGACAAAATATGACTGACAACTCTTAGGAGGAACATCATTCATTTAAAGTTTAATATTGCTCCTCACAGAGTGGTGTAGTATACTTTTCATGGAAATTTGTTTCCACAGCATCTTGGGTCTTAGGTATTACAGACAGATTGTATTTCTTGATAGTATACACGGTCTGCCTTGACACAGAAAAGAAAAGTTTCCCACGGGAACTAGACTGACAGATGATTCCTTCTAAAACATGTCTTATGCACCCAGTTCATTTGACCAGAATACTGGCGTTATTTTGAAAGTGAATTAGCTCTACACTACTTTTTATAATCATTCAAGGGATTTTTTTCTTATTAGCAGAATTACTGAAAATAAATTTCTTATTTCATCTTAAGTGTAAACTACCACATTATATTTACATTTGGGCAGTACAAATTCAGATCTGCCTTTTATAAGTTCATAGTAGTCAGTGACCACAATAAAGTACCAAGGGGACACTTAGGAAGAAAAGAATTTTGTATTGTGTACATCAGGAAGAAGCTGGGCTGCATGTGTCAGCTGGTGAACTGCTGGGAAGGACTCATGAAGAACTTGTGTTGCTGCTCATTCAACTGAGGCGTCAGAGTGCAGCTGTGTGCAAAGCTATGGAAACATGCCACATGGAAATCGAGGCTCAGGTTTGTCATGTGGACATTTCTCTGGTGATGGTCTGCAACAACTTGTTTTTCTCATTGGGCTGCACATTCTTCTGCCTCAGATCCAAACCTTCTTTCTGCTGACTTCCAGGTCTCGAGATATTATATGCATAAATGAATGTGTCATTATTGATTTAACACCTGATGTGATTGCTTTATTGATTATGCCAATTAGTCCAGTTGAACTACTTTAATTCCCACAGTGTCAGATTTTACTTTCTGCCTGTTACAATTGCATTTGTTATCCTTGTGCTCTTTGATTATTGTGTGGTATGTGAAAAATAGAGGCTCAGGTATGTGTTGTGGGCATTGCCTGGTGAGGGTCAGAAATAACTTGTTTCTCATAATCTTCTGCTTCTGAAGCCTTCTTTCTGTTGACTTTTCCAAGACTTGTGACTTTTGTAAAACTGATTAACATATACTTACAGATTTAATGTATGAAACATGGTTGTTATTTTACTTGTGCTGTCAAACGTGCTCTGTCAAATTATCTTCACTGTTCTCTTTCTGAGGTGATTTCATCTGTCTAATCTAAAATTATTTTCCTCTAAGCCCCTATTGTAACGTCCAGTGCTACATTAATGTATTCTACAAAGACTTCTGCTTACTGTCATTATAGTTATCTTTCTTCTAGATATGTTACCCACTGAGTAACTATTCTATAAAAACTAAAAACATTTACATATAGAAAATGGGATTACTTGGTTTGTTATGTGTGAAACTAAAATTGTATTAAATTATCACTATGTTAAAATAGTATTACATATCAAGATTAAGAAATATGAAGTATGAGTCAAAAAATTTATTCTGAGATGTATAAAGTATTCTGTTTTCTTATCATATACTGAAAGCTGTGCCATGTTTTTCAAACATGCAAAAACAAAATTTCAACCTAATACCTTCATACTTGAGCCTAAGGTCCTACCTGAGACACCTGTATTTGGTTAGAATTAAAGCAACATAGTCCTATTAAAATATTAATGTGTTTCAGTACAGTATTGGAAACTGATTAAAAACAACCACTCACTGAAAAGGGAAGGAACTGAGCAATTGAAAGATGTATATACCAAAAATCAAGCTCTTTTTTTCCCTCAGCAAAGGGCAAACACAAAAGCTGTGCTGTAATGTTCAAATTCTTGCCTTTATAATTACAGATTACTTGATACCTACTCTGTGTGGTGAGTTGTTATCTCTCTCATTCCTCTTATTGGTGTTCAACCTTAAGGTTGGTTTGCAGCAGTACATCATTTCACTTCCCTGCTTGTCTTTCTTTTCATTTCATTGTACATAGCGCCCCCTACACGATATATAATCTTCTGCATATATAACATCCTTGGTCGTCCCTGACGATTTCTTCCCTCAGTAACTCCTGCTATTGTTCCATTGCCCTACAGAATTGTCTCATCTTGTTTCTATGTGCATTGAGACACATCTGATTTCCTGCTCTCTTCTCAGCACCTCTTCATTGGCAACTCTGTCTCTCCAGCTCGTCTTCATCATCCATCTGTAGCACCAAATCTCTAAGGCCTCTAGCTCTCTTCTCTTTTGTTTTCCTGGTGTTCTTGCAGTTGAGTAAGTTTATTTCCCAAATGAAATGCAGTTTTGACTAGCTATACTCTGCTCACATATTTTTCTGGCTTCTAGCAAACCTTGCACTCCTACTTCCCAAACAGATAAATTTCTCTATAACTTCCAACTCCTCTCTTTCAATTCTTAGAGGTTCATATTCTTCTTTGTTACCACATACCAACACCATAATCTTTCTCTTTTTTATTCTCATATCCTACTGATTACTGAAGGTCCTTTCCATTGTGGTGAAGACTTTTTCTAGTTTTTCATTCATTTCCATGACTGCACCAAGTAACATGTCTACCTTCTGTCTGTTAATTTTGATCCTCACCTGAGTTGTTTAATGAACTTTGTCTATAGCTTCCTGGAGGTAAGCATTGAATATAAGTGGAGAGACAGCACAACCTTGTCTTATCCTTATGTAATTTTTGCTTCTTGTTCCTTCCTCATCAAAGCCACCTCATTGTTATTGAAGCTAAGTATCTCCCACAGGTCTTTGTATTTTATACTTGCTTTCTTAAGCATTCTGAATGTCACTTGCCAAGTAATATTATCAAATTCCTTTTCACATCTAAAAAGACAACATAAATTGGTTTATTTTTCTGTAACTGCTTTTCGATAAGAAGTCTCTGTGGAAAAATCACCTCTCCTGTTCCTAATACCCTCGTGAATACTCCCAAAATTACTATGTGACTTTGTTTCCTTCCATTAAAGTGATGTACCACCCTCATTCTTATTTTCACTTTCAACAAAAGGAACAAATGCTAATAATTGTTTTATACATTTTTCTGCATGCCAATAAAAAGATTTTTTCACCCTGTGCCAATTTCTAATCAAAAATTTCAACCACTGGTACAATGTGTAAGATTTGTTTCTATTTATGTGCTATTGTCTGTATATATTATTTTACCAATTTATACTTATTTTTATAACTAACAAAATTATCATTTGCATGTAAATTCTGATCTGCAAAACACTCAACACCTGTTACCACCAGAAAAATTAGCATGAAAATGACTTTGTATGAAATACATATAATTTACTATTTCTTTATTCTGAAAGAAAAAAATGTTTTCATTCCATCTCGTATGGAATATCTGTTATTGTTTATTTCATTAAAAGTCTTGCATTTTTGTTCAGGCAAGGTTTGTGGAGCTGGAAACACCTAAGAGGCTGGAGCATTTAAAGAAGTTGGAGGATTTAAAAAGGCATCTGCTAGACCTTGAGAAACAGGTTAGTGAAGATGGTGTAACTTAGTAGAAAAATGTGCTGGACAATTTATATTCTGTATCATTCATTCTAAATCAGTACTTCTCTTGGAAAAACAACCCCCCCCCCCCCTACACACACACACACACACACACACACACACACACACACACACACACACAAACAATCAATAAAGAGAAACAGAAGATACCACAAGTTTCAAATATTGTTATTTCTGATACTGGCCACCCACTAACAAATGAATAACAAGAAATAATAAGTTTCATCATAAGGAAAAGAATATTAAATTGAATTAAGTGTATAGTAATTCTCAAAAGCAGTTCATTTTCCTTAATTATTAGATTTTGTGTTGTCCTTGCAACTTTTTTTTTTTTTTTTTGTTTAATCAGAGATGTTAACACCACAGTACGTTATGTGTCAGGTCAACGCAGAAGCAGAGTGATAACAGTAGATTAACTGTCAGCAGTTCAGAGATACAGTGAATCATAGCCACTTACAACAGTGGCAACAAATGATAAGGAGTTTCATGTGCCTTCTGTGCACCTGGGAGTCTTATTTAAGATGAAGGCACCATCCCTAGCAGCAGTGAGGCCACGAGGAGCAGCCACACATAGACTGTTCCTCACCTGAGATTGCACAGTTCTTGGCTTCTTCTAACAATTTTCAGAGATGGTGGAACCAATCAGTCTCACTTGTGGCGTTACGGCAAAGTTCACAATTGTAGCATTGCCCCTCGAAATTACTGTGGACCTAGATTAGAGATGTAACACACCAGAAGTGGCTGAAGTATCACTTATTGTGTGTGGAATTCATACAAGGGGTTTATAGAAAGATGACTCTCCATACAGCCATGATGAACACGCTGCAGAAGGCACCAAAGTACTCATGTCAGACACCAAGAAATGCTACAGATATATCGGGATATCAAGATATGAATGATAAATTGTCACCCTCACGACATCCTCACAACGACCCCATTAAGTTCTATTTACATTCCCTCCGCAAACATGCCTTCGCCCTAGCCAGATTACGCTCCCATATTTTATTTTCCCAGGCCTGTCTGACATTTGGCATTACCCCCAAAGGCCTCACACTTAAAGTTCCCATCTCTGGCTGTAACCCTTCTTTCCATCAGTCCCTATACCAGTTCCAAACTGAACAATCCATTGCCCTCACCCACCTAATCCTTCACCTACACATCAACTCAGCCAATGAACAGACCCGTCAACTCCTATCCTTAATAAAAGTCCTCAATCTTTCCTCTCCCACATCCACAGCGGCTGTTCAGAGCATCCTCCTACAGGCCAACCGCAAATTAGAACAGCATGCCACCCTCCACCTCAAAAAACTATCCAATCTCCTGGTTTCCCACCTCCGGAAAGGCAACTCACTCACCCTTCACAACCTTTCCAGCAAACCTCAACCTCCTCTCATTGCACACAGACCCAGTCTCTCCCATCTACTCAATCTCCAACTTCCTGCTCCACTCCCCCCAAAACCTCAAAATTCGAATCAACACAATCTGGAACCACAACACCCTAATTCAGTAGTCAACCTTTCCTCCAAACCTCTCTCCCAATCCGAAACCTCTATCCTATCCAAAGGCCTCACCTTCAGCCCCACTCCCAGATTCAACCAAACAGCCCTCATCAAAGATTTACTGTCCTACACTCGTAGTCTCTGCTGGAAATATCACTTTGCCACGAAGAAAAATGATCCTAATCCTACTCCTAATGATCCAACTCCCCAAGACACTATCCAAATTGAACCCTGCCTGGAACAGTTCCGTCCTCCGTCACAGCGGGACCCACCTCCTCTTCCTCAAAATCACCCTCTCCAAACCTTCCAGGAATTTCTGACTCCCAGCCTTGCCTCTCAATCCTTCTTAAAAAACCTTAATCCTACTCCCAACATCACCACTGCTGAAGCCCAGGCTATTTGTGATCTGAAGGCTGACTGATCCATTGTCATTCTTCCGGCGGACAAGGGTTCCACGACCGTGGTACTTGATCGTCGGGAGTATGCGGCTGAGGGACTGCTTCAGCTTTCAGACAACACTACTTACAAAGTTTGCCAAGGTAATCCCATTCCTGATGTCCAGGTGGAGCTTCAAAGAATCCTCAGAACCTTAGGCCCCCTACAAAACCTTTCACCTGACTCCATCAACCTCCTGACCCCACCGACACCCCACACCCCTACCTTCTTCCTAAAATTCACAAACCCAATCATCCCGGCCGCCCCATTGTAGCTGCTTACCAAGCCCTCACAGAACGTATCTCTGCCTACGTAGATCAACACCTTCAACCCATTACATGCAGTCTCCCATCCTTCATCAAAGACACCAACCACTTTCTCGAACGCCTGGAATCCTTACCCAATCTGTTACCCCCAGAAACCATCCTTGTAACCATTGATGCCACTTCCCTATACACAAATATTCCACACGTCCAGGGTCTCGCTGCGATGGAGCACTTCCTTTCACGCCGATCACCTGCCACACTACCTAAAACCTCTTTCCTCATTACCTTAGCCAGCTTCATCCTGACCCACAACTTCTTCACTTTCGAAGGCCAGACATACCAACAACTAAAGGGAACAGCCATGGGTACCAGGATGGCCCCCTCATACGCCAACCTATTTATGGATCACTTAGAGGAAGCCTTCTTGGTTACCCAAGCCTGCCAACCCAAAGTTTGGTACAGATTTATTGATGACATCTTCATGATCTGGACCCACGGTGAAGAAGAACTCCAGAATTTCCTCTCCAACCTCAACTCCTTTGGTTCCATCAGATTCACCTGGTCCTACTCCAAATCCCATGCCACTTTCCTTGACGTTGACCTCCACCTGTTCAATGGCCGGCTTCACACGTCTGTCCACATCAAACCCACCAACAAACAACAGTATCTCAATTATGACCCACCCATTCCACATCAAACGGTTCCTTCCCTACAGCCTAGGTCTTCGTGGCAAACGAATCTGCTCCAGTCCAGAAGCCCTGAACCATTACACCAACAACCTGAAAACAGCTTTCGCATCCCGCAACTACCCTCCCAACCTGGTACAGAAGCAAATAACCAGAGCCTCTTCCTCATCCCCTCAAACCCAGAACCTCCCACAGAAGAACCCCAAAAGTGCCCAATTGTGGCAGGGTACTTTCTGGGACTGGATCAGACTCTGAATGTGGCTCTCCAGCAGGGATACGACTTCCTCAAATCCTGCCCTGAAATGAGATCCATCCTTCATAAAATCCTCCCCACTCCACCAAGAGTGTCTTTCCGCCGTCCACCTAACCTTCATAACCTCTTAGTTCATCCCTATGAAATCCCCAAATCACCTTCCCTACCCTCTGGCTCCTACTCTTGTAACCACCCCCGGTGTAAAACCTGTCCCATGCACCCTCCCACCACCACCTACTCCAGTCCTGTAACCCGGAAGGTGTACATGATCAAAGGCAGAGCCACATGTGAAAGCACCCACGTGATTTACCAACTGACCTGCCTACACTGTGAAGCTTTCTATGTGGGAATGGTCAGCAACAAACTGTCCATTCACATGAATGGACACAGGCAGGCAGTGTTTGTTGGTAATGAGGATCACCCTGTGGCTAAACATGCCTTGGTGCACGGCCAGCACATCTTGGCACAGTGTTACACCATCCGAGTTATCTGGATACTTCCCACCAACACCAACCTGTCAGAACTCCGGAGATGGGAACTTGCCCTTCAGTATATCCTCTCTTCTCGTTATCCACCAGGCCTCAACCTCCGCTAATTTCAAGTTGCCGCCGCTCATACCTCACCTGTCTTTCAACAACATCTTTGCCTCTGTATGTCTGCCTCGACTGACATCTCTGCCCAAACTCTTTGCCTTTACAAATGTCTGCTTGTGTCTGTGTATGTGCGGATGGATATGTGTGTGTGTGCGAGTGTATACCTGTCCTTTTTTCCCCCTAAGGTAAGTCTTTCTGCTCCCGGGATTGGAATGAATCCTTACCCTCTCCCTTAAAACCCACATCCTTTCATCTTTCCCTCTCTTTCCCTCTTTCCTGATGAAGCAACCGTCGGTTGCGAAAGCTTGAATTTTGTGTGTATGTTTGTGTTTGCTTGTGTGTCTATCAACCTGCCAGCGCTTTCGTTTGGTAAGTCACATCTTCTTTGTTTTTAGATATAAATTGTAGAAGTATTCACAAAGCACTGTTGAAAAGCTGTGAAGCACATACAATGCATGGCATCACAAGTTGCCTTTTGCCACAAATTCTTTTTGAGAAAATGTAAATTTTTACCAAGAAGCTAGGCTCCATGGAATAAGAGGTGCTACATTTGTAGCAATACATAAGAACCTTAAACCAGCTGAAATAGAAGCTGAACCTACACACAAAATAGCTTTGACACAGAAACAGTCATAAATGGGATAAACGTTGTATGTAGATCTTTGTAAGATAACAGGCGACAGTGTCACATAATAAGACAGATAGCATAGCTGTGGCACTGTTGTCTGCTGAACATATATACTGTGGGGAATTTTAACAAGAATTTTCCAACAAATGGTGAGGAAACTGATTTAGAAATACAGGGTGCATCAAAAAGAATCACCGGATTTTAAAAAATCGTGACTATTATGTTATTTGAGATATGTGCTTAAACAACATACTGTTGGAAAGAGAAACTGTCAAGTTATATGTGATTCCTGATAGATAACAGCAGTGTGCGCCCATTTCAGTTGTAGTAAAAATGATGCTGAGACAACAGAAAGCGTTTTGTGTTCTCTGTTCTGCACAGTTCATGTCAGTAGTAACTGTTCAGTGTGACTTTCATACTGGGTATGTTGTGGATCCTCCTACAGCACAGAGCATTAGACAATGGCATGAACAGTTCTAAGAAACAAGTTGTTTGTGTAAAGGCAAATCGCTTGGCTGTCCCCAAGTGTCTGACACAGATGTCGAATGCACCCGCCATAGTTTCACAAGTAGTCTGCAGAAATCCATTTGCCATGCAGCTCGACAGTTCAACATGCCACCAATGTCTGTCTGGCATGTGTTGCATCAATGTTTACCAATGAAACTATACAAAATTCAGCTATTGCTAACTCTTTGTGAAGGCAAAAAACAAGAATGTGTGGAGTTCTGCAATTTTGTTTTTGACAAGATGAAGGATGACAGTTTTATTCCACACTTAGTGTTCAGTGACGAGGCACATTCCATTTAAATGGAAAGGTGAACCATCATAATGTGAGAATATGGGGTATGGAACGACCAGATGGAATTGTATGACATGAGAGAGACTCTCCAGAATTTAATGTGTTTTGTGCAGTTAAACAGGGAAAGAGGTATGATCCATTTTTCTTTGCCGAGAACACTGTTACAGAAGTACATATCTCGATATACTTGAGAATTTTTTTTGCCCACAGCTGGATACTGATATAAAAGACTTCATTTACTAACAGGATGGGGCACCACCACACTGGCATCTGGAAGTGTGGGAATTTTTAAATCAAAGGATTACTGAATGGTGGATCGGTCACACTGGACCAAATGATTCAGCCTTACATTACTGGCCCCAATGTCACCAGACCTGACTATACATGATTATTTCTTGTGGGGGTTTATAAAATACTTTGTTTATGTGTCTCTGTTACCAACAAAAATGAATGAACTGAGACATCGCGTAACAGCAGCTGTGGCAACTTTAACTCAAGACATGCTCCCTGCTGTGTGGGAATAATTTTGAATACCACATTGACATGTGCCATGCATCTCAAGGGGGGCATATTGAACACCTTTGAAAAGGTATGGAAAAAAAGCTTTTTGATTTTCCTGTTCATCAAAAAACAAAATTCATGGTATATGTTTATTAGTTTCAGAAATATAGACATGTCAAATCAGATGATTCCTTTTTATTCCCCCTGTATAAGTGCCACAACAAGTCATCCACCAAGACACAGTGAAGGTTTTGCATTAATCCTCATAAGATTTGAATGTACATTTATTGAATGAAAAGATGGAAGTTAATATTATAAAAATAAGCATTTGAATAACACATTGTGGAAAAGGCAGGAGTAAATATAGTAAGACCTTTGACCAGTGTGTGTGGATTCCAGTGATGAAACAGTCTAAAAAATAAGTGAATTTTATAACAATTAAAATTTTAATATTTGCAATATATAATTTTCAATGGATATAATTTAAATGTTAAGCATAAGTGACTGTTTGTGACTAGATGTGGTTGGCCACAGATGGGCTTTTGATTAAGGTAGTTGGCCACGTGACTCATTGAGGTGAGAGAGTATAGAGGTTGTTTTGGAGTCTTTTACCAATGGACACCGATTTGGTAAGATTGTTTAGGTGGAAAAGTGCCACCCCTCTGTGTGTGTGTGTGTGTGTGTGTGTGTGTGTGTGTGTGTGTGTGTGTGTGTGTGAGGGAGAAGGACGGGAGGTGTGGGGTGCACTCACTCCAAATCATGCATTTTGGAAGTCAGTGCTTTAACATTCAGACTAAGAGATATTTAAGTGTTTCATTCAATGATATAATTTGCCAGCAAACTGCTCTACATGCACTGTTACATACAGGACCAATTTAATTTGTTCTTGGTATGACATTGAATTGATTCAAGCCTCATTATATCAAAGATCTCATCTTCATTTTATATTTTGTATTGAGCCAGCCCACAAAATATGAATTATTGTGAATAGCTGAAGTGTTTCAAAGGTTCGCTCTCTCCTTTGGTGGGAAAGTAGCCTTGAATCCTCTGTCTTATTGCAGTATGTGCATATGTGAACATTTGATGTAATGGTGAGCTACAGACTTCACAGTGTATGCCTAGTTCATCCTACCACATTTCGTACCACCGTGTGTTTTGTGAATTTGGGATACCTTTGGTCCATGTGAGTTTCACAGAGCTGCTGTGTTCATGCTGCTGCCACCCCACGCAGATGTTGTAGTGAAACGCTGCTGATGACACTGGTGCCAGTCAATGTCACTGTTCTCGGTTTTTGCACCACACGTGCCCGTGCAGTGATCAAACTATGGCATCAGCTGAGTGTATCATGCCATCACCTGAGCATCTCCAGTCCTCCACCTGAGTGGTTCCATGCCACCGGCTGAACGCCTCCTTGCTGTTGCCTGAGAGTCTGGACGCCATCACTTGGGACACTGCGGCAATGGCGTGGAGATGCTCAGGCGATGTAGTTTTTGTGTCATCGTTTTCTCAGTATCAGGCCGATACAGTATCTGTGTCATTAGCTGCTCCACGTGTCACAGTAGTAATCATCACAGTACAAGTGTCCCAGCAGATGCAAGATAAGTACAGGCATCAATTGCATATATCGTTATTAGTTGTCGTCCATGGACAACGAGATATAGAAACCTCCAAATGAGTGTGGATCAGAGGATGTTAGGAGTGATTGTAGTAGCCCTAGCGTACCAAAGGAGTGTGGTTGGGTGCCAGTAAGTGAACTCCCTCAATCACTGAATGCATTGAGTGAGAAATTAGTTGAAAGCTTAGATTCAAAATTGGAAAATGTAAAAACTGAAACAGATGGAAGTGATGAAAAGTTGAAAAGGGAAGTAGAAATTATTCAAGGAAAGATAGACAACCAGAAGGAAACCATAAGTAATGTAGCAACTGGGCAGGCAGGTATGATGATAGGGTGTCCCATGGGAATTGGTAGTAATATAAAGTCATTCAGTGGTGAGAATAGGTACCATGCAGTAGACTTCTTGGCTAGATGCCAAGTTAGCTTTATATAAGGGATGAGTGAGGATGCAAAAGGAAAGATGGTAAAGAGATAGCTAGAGAGACCAGCTCAGACTTGAGCTAACAATCATACTGAGGAATTTGTAGACTATAAGGAATGTGAAGCAGTGTTCTTGCATAAATGTTGGAGGCAGTTAACGTTGCAAAGTGACTCCATAAATGGGCCAAATTACAGAAGTGGTGGAGAAACTGTGAGAGAATTATCTGTGAGGGAACTCAGAAAATTAATACGCTTAGACAGCATTGGGCTACTAACAAAAAACATCAAAAAGAAGGTTGTCAGAAAACTTGCAATGGCATCTAATACACAGTCCTTCTCATTCATTGGAAGAGTTTTTGAATTTTGTTGAGAAAATGGATGGGGCACCGTTTATAAACCAAAATTGGTAGAACACAAGGAAGATAGCAGAAATCATAATAAGGGTAACAATTATGAGAATAATTTCAATGATAATGGGAACAGGTGGTCAAGTAATAGAAATAGGAAGAGTGACTACGACAGGGACTGGAGGAACAGATAGAAGGATTGAAAATGAACATAAACAAGGGAGACCACAAGGTGCAGAACTTCAAAGGAGGCAGATGGAAAAGGTCCGCATGGGGGCTAGGATTTATGCTATGAATAAGACCAGGGAAGGGTACAATAAACATGAGAGAGAAAGGAGGGAGAGGAGGTTCAGTCACGTGAGTGACAGAAGGCAATTATTTGATAGAGATGAGATGGTGGATCATAGAGGGGATGAGAATAGCATTGGTTTGACTACAGTGGAAGAGACAGTGGGACTGTAAATTGGAGCTGAGCCTGTTAGAAACCTATTAAGCAAAAGTATTACTTACAGTGTTGATGGAGAAGATCTCAATGGTTCTTTGCTTGTTTCAAATGAGTTTGTCACGAAGGGGGCATGTGGTGTTGTATGTGGCAATGGTCCAATAAGTGTGAAAGAAGTGAATGTGCCAGTATCGAAGGTAGGGCAAGGTGATATTAGTTGTGTTAATAATTACTTGGAGAAGGTAGGATGTGGTGAGGAAGATATTAGATGTAATAATATTTCCTCTGTAAATAAAGTGAAAACATTTGTATTCAGGGAATGTGGTCCTAAGTAGGTATATTAACAATGAATGGATGGGGAAGGATGAGCATGAGTAATCACATGGATAATTGGGTGCCATACACAAAGGTGCATCAGATGCTGGTGACAGAGGTATGGGAGCAGTTAAAATTCGAAGTGGCTAGGAAGATAGAGCAATTAAATGATAAGAATGTGAGTGAAATATTTAGTGATTTATTTAAAAATGACATGGAGATTGAAAATGGAAGTGGGTGTTGGGATTTGTGTATTGTGGATAAAGAAGGGAGGGAGGAAACTGAGGCTGATTTAATGAGGAAACTGAGTTAAAAGAAGTAAAAGTACAGAAGGTGCAATCTATTGTCAAGGTAATAGTGGGAAATGTTGAAGGTGATGCACTGCTGGATACTGGCTCAAATATATCAGCTGTGTCAGAATCCATTTGGCAATGAGTAAGACATAGGAATCTAGTAGAGCTAACTGTAACTGGGGTAAAGATCAGGCCTGCAACTGGGGCATGCAGTAAGCCCACCAGAAAGGAAATCATTTTAGTGTTTATGATAATCATTGCTTTAGTGTGTGCTGTTATATCATTTCATGATTATCAGTGAACATTATTTAAGATAATGTCTTCATGAAGTCGGGTCTCTTGTATGATAACAGATGACAGTGTCACATAATAATGCAGATATCACAGCTGTGGCACTGTCATCTGCTGAACATGTGTACTATGGGGAATTTTACTAAGAATTTTCTCGCAAGAGGAGAGGAAACTTATTTGGAAATATAAGAGCCAAGACAAGTCATCCACCAAGAAACAATTACCGTAAGATTCTGCATTAATCCTTATAAGACTTGACTGTATGTTTATTGAATGAAAAGTTGGATGTTATTATTCTAAAAATAAGGTATTTGAATAATGCAATGTGGAAATGGCAAGAGTAAATATAGTAAGACTTTTGACTACTTTGTGTGGATTCTGGTGATGTTACAATCTACAGTCTGTAAAATAACTGAATTTTATAACAGTTATGAATGAAATGAAAGAAAATTTTAATATTTGTAGAAAAACAATTTTCAGCGGATATAATTTAAATGTTAAGCATAAATGACTGTGTGTTACGAAATGTAGTTTGTCAAGGATGGACTTTTGACTAAGGTAGCTGGTCACGTGAATCACTGAGATGAGAGCATGCAGAGGTGTTGTCACTGTCTTTCACCAGTGGACACCAGTTTGATAAGATTGTTTTGGCAACAAAGTGCCACTTGTGTGTGTGTGTGTGTGTGTGTGTGTGTGTGTGTGTGTGTGTGTGTGCGCCGAGTAAAGCATTTTGGGAGTCAGTGTTTTAACATTCAAACTTAGAGATATTTTAGTGTTTCGCTCAGGTGTTCTGAGATATCAATAACTGTTTTCTTTTGTGCACAATATAATGGGGTTAGGGTCCTCCCCCCACTCCACATGTATAATTTGCCTGCAAACTGTTCTACATGCACTGATAGACAGGTTACCAATTATAATTTGTTTTTGGTATTACATCAAACTGATTGCAGATTGCTGACAAATTTTGTAACCTTTTAAATGTAAATGTGCTTAAGATCTTTTTTTATCCATCCACAAGTGCAATTTCATTTGGGATCTGTGGAAGGTACATTAGCATATCTGTCCTTATTTCATAAATATTTATTGTGTATTCTTGTTTTGTGGTACGTCCCACATCCTCGCTGTGGACCAGTTGGAACGAAAAGTACGTCTAATCTTATTTTATCTTCATGATGTTGAAGAACTCATCTTTAGTTTTATATTTTATATCGGTGTAGTCTGTGTTGGGCTAGCACCTGAAATATGAACTGTTGTGAATAAATGTGGTGTTTCAAAATTGTGGTTTATATTCACGAAACCTGGTCTGATTCAAGCTGTTTAAATATATCACTTAATGTATTTTGTCTTTTTGATTGATTGACTGAATTTCATTGGCTGCATTTTTAAAACATGCACATAAGGTCATAGTTACAATGGTGGACAACCGCTTTCCACAGTAGATGAGCCATCCACTAACATTCAGGTTGTTCACTGACCTCTTTTGTGGGAAATTAACACCAGTTCCTCTGCCTTATTGCAGTTTGGTAAGCACAACAGGTATTTATTAGTGCTCGCTGCTCCCCTGATATGTTGCATCCTCCTGTCAGTCACTTGACTCGGCAACAGAAGTATAATATCAGAGAAACCTACATGTCCAAATGGCACTGTAATGTTCAGAGGAGAATTTAATAATTTTGTAATTGATTAGAAGAATTACAACTTTATAAGTGGCAACAAGAGAAAACTTCAGCAGAACATTTGTAAAAGCTTTCTCAAAAAATTGCTTTAAACTGATAGTTTTGCATCTTCTTAATGATAGAAATACACTAGACTTAGTGAAATCAAATAGATCCTACATCTTTGAGGATGCTTACACAGAACTGCTATCAGTGATGACGATGCAGTTGTAGCAATGTTGGGCACCAAGGTACAAAGAGCTACAAAGGTGAGATGGAAATTCAGCAGGTTTCTGCATCTACACTCATAATCCGCAAACACCTATGAAATGGACAATGGGGTATTTCTCATGATACCTATGTTCCATTAACATGTGGAGTGTGTGGAAAATGAAATTCTTAAATACCTCTGTGCACACTATAAAAAGTCCAACCTGCTTGTGTAATGTACGCTAGCTTGTGAAGGCAAGGAGGTGAGCCAGGCCTCAATCAAATCCATGTGGCAGATTGAAGACCACGAGTGTGGGTTTTAGATGGTTTCCCACACTTATTTAGGCAAACAGTGGGCTGGTCCTTCTAAATTCTACCTGAAAGAATATAATACATAAACAATTAAAATATAACACACACAATTAACTTTTCACAATTCACAGACTTTGGTGTGCAAAACTTCATTCCCATAGAGTACCTTGACAACTGTGGCATCAGGATGGACGTCTGACCACAAAGTTAAATAAAAAAAAATTAATGTACCATATCATAAAAACAAGGATCTCATACTATTGTCCATTTAGAATTACTTGATAATTGACATTTCACGCGTTGGAGCTGGTTTCCTCGAATCGTAGTGCTCAATGCCATGCCCAAACCATTGCCACACTACCACAACAATTGGTCAGTTCACGTCCAGTTCCTTGTTTCTCATTCTTTCTTTATGTGTTTGGCTTCTGAATCATGAGTCTGGCATTTTTATTTCATATTTCACCACACATGATAAACACAGCAAAACAACACGCGTACACACACACACACACACACACACACACACACACACACCGTCATGCTAGTGAAACACATACATTTCATATACAGAGGTAGCAAAACATTACTAGATACTTCTGCACAGTATGTGATTCATCACATACATGGTTGTCGTAATCACAGAGATTGTCTTACATTAAAAAACTTTGCATGACAATGTGTGGAGCCGAATTTTTTAAGGCGGCAATTTATCATTACGGCTAGGTCACCACATTCATAACTATAACTACTTAACCCAGTATTGTGGCATATTGCAATGATTAGCATATAAACCTGACATGTAGAAGGTCATATGTTCGAATTTCATCAAATATAGTGAATTTTTTTTATTTCTCTATCAAATCAAAATAGTTTGATTATTATTTTTATTTAGATAATTGGTTTACATGCCATTTTTTAAATTCTGATTCTTTACCATGTCATTTTCACCATTGTATTGTCTCTTTAATTTGCCCTTATTTTTCTTCCTTTCATTCTTTTTTTGTTTGGTATCTTCCTGTTGCCTATAATCTGCAGAAAAGTGCAAGTAAGGATTGTTCATCAGTTAGTAATGCAGCAGTTTGTGTAACCAGTGTGTGGCTAGGTTCTGGTTAAGAATGATAGCAAGAAATTACATTTTGCTTTTAGCACTTTAACTGAAGTTTTTGTGTCTTGAATTTCTCCGTAGAGTTTAGGTTTGATTGCAGTGAACTAAATGATTGTGCAGATTATTGCCCACCATCTTCTCTGACACATTGCACATCACAAAATTGTGGTTGGCTTAGCTACATGCTGCAGTTCAGTCATTAGTCATTTGGTCACTTAAAATAAGCCATCAACAGAGCATCTCGCATTTCCGACATACCTTGCAGTGGCTGCTTCCAACATTACTGTACATTACACATTAACAGCATTTGTGAAGTGACCTGCTGTGTTTGTGTGTAACCTGTAAATGAATTGTAGCTGGCAGCTGATGTGACAACAGTGTAGCGACAAGTTACAGATGTCAACCATCAAGTAATTTTAATTGGACTATAGACAGAATACACATTAGGGAAAAGAAGAAAGCCATTGTAATACATGTAATCTTGTTTTCATTACACATTTTCAATAAGATGGATAACAATGAGATTACCTCTTTTCTGAAGCAAGTGTGAAAATCATTTGATTCAGGCAGTGAACATGCAAAAGGACAGTGGCCCAAGGTCATACAAATAGTCAACCCAGTTTTATAAATGTATCAATTTAGCAGGGTAAATAAATAAAGTAGAGTTCTTTCTTGGTTTACAGACAATATTAGGAGCCTTGTTAAGAAACAGCAAACAGCAATGAAGTGCAAATCTGCAGATAGGCAGATTTTCATTGAATATATGTTCATATATCAAGAGGACAATGCATGAAGTCTTCAGTAACTATCATAGCAAAATATTATAACAGGACCTGTCTGAAAACTCTTAAGAAACTTTGTTCATGTGTTAAGATTGTCAGTGGCACTAAATCAGTGTTCACACACTTGTAAATGAGACAGAGATAAAAATAGAAAATAACAAATATTCTATTTTCAACCCTCTTTTCATAAATGAAACTCCAGGAATACTGCCATCATTTAAGAGCTGTAACATGGTTAAGATGAGTGACTTAGTAATTACCGAAACTATAGGGCCTCACAGCCCAGTGGAGCCCCAGTGAGGTCTGTTTCCAAGTAAATTGCTGGCAATACCTTGAGCAGACATATGTTTCCTATAACTGGAAAAGACCACAGCTCAAACCCACCTGCAAACCAAAGTAGAACTTATCAACAGAATTACAATCCTGTATCACTTACAACTATTTGTACCAGAATATTAGAACAAACTCAGCGGTGAAGTGTTATGACCTCCCTGGAACAAAATAATCTTCTCGAAGGAAATCAGTGTTGCCAGTGGCCTTGCCACTGTGGTAACACTGGTTCCCAGCAGATCACAGAAGTTAAGTGCTGTCAGGCTTGGGCAGCTCTTCAATGGGTAACCATCTGGGTCTGTCAAGTGCTGTCGACAAGCAAAGTGCACACAGTCCTTGTGAAGCCAATTGAGGAGCTACTTGTCTGAGAAGTAGCAGCTCCAGTCATGAAAACTGACAAGGGTGGGGAGCGCATTGTTCTGACCACATGCCCCTCCATATCCACATCAAGTGACACCTATCAGCTGAGGATGACACGGGTGTCAGTCGGTTAGTTAGTTTGTTACAGAAATCAATGTGGTTTGCGAAAACATTAATGATACAGAACTTAACTCTCACTCCTCGGCCTTGAAATACTTAGTGCCGTGGATAGGGATATCAGTTTCATTTTGTATATCTAGATTTTCAAAAGACTTTTTATTCAGTTTTTGTGAATATGTTGAATTTATCTATGCAGGAATTCTGGCTGGATCTCAACTAAATATTGGCCTTGTGCAAAACTTGGCAACTTTCTCTTAATATAGAAGTGCAAAGTTGTGCTCTTTCCAAAACATAAAAGTGTGGTACTCTTTACTACTAGAGTGAGTCACAACTTGAGATTCTTTTTTCATGCAAATTTTGGGAACAATAGAAGTATGAAATGGAGTGATCATACAAGTAAATAAAATGGGAGGCTACAGTCAGTAGATAGCATATTGGGAAATGTCAAGCATATAAAAAGGCAGATGGTGCAGGTAGTCATAGAATTGTGTAACTATTAAGAAAGTGTAACTCAAATGTTAGGAAATCTTAAATGATAGACACTTGAAGAAAGATGCCATGCATCTCACAGTCACCTACTTAGAAAACTTCAAGAACCATGAAAATTCTTCAGAACCCCACCCCTCCTTCCATGTATTTATCAGTTATAGCAAATAAATGGGAAGTCTTAATGCTGTACTTGATACAATAAAAAGTACCATCTGGCTTCCACTTCAATGTTCCTTGGAGTAAAGACGTAGATTTAGATTCTTATCACTGAGTTACTGTGATACTGGTATGCTCTTATCTCACTGTCAGTGTTAACTTATTGAACTTAGTTGCCATTAGCTGTAATTTTCCTGTTAAAATTAATGTTGTTTGTTTCTAAAAGGATCTTGTTTGTTTCCAAAAGGAACTGTTAATGCTATTTTATTTTCTGCCAAAAAAATTACCGTTTTCCATCTTCTATATCACAATATGTTTTTCGCTTTGAAATTTATTTGAACTGATAAAGTCTCTCTCTCTCTCTCTCTCTCTCTCTCTCTCTCTCTCTCCCTCTCTCCCCCTCCCTCCCCCCCTCCCCCCTCCCACCTCCCCCCTCCCACCTTCCCCCCCTCCCCCTCCCCCCCTCCCCCGTCCCCCCTCTCTATTCCTGTTTTTTTTCTATCAACTTTACATATCCATAGCATTTCCAACTGTTGTTTATTTACTCCAGTAAAAGTAAATTTCCTTATGCTGTATTTTTTAATTTTGTTGTAATGTTTATCTCATGTATCTAAAATCAATTTCAAGACAGCATTTTATCATCTTCATGTGTGGTAACTGTTAGGTGTGCTTCAGCAATCAAACACCTATAACTATCGTTGTTCCATAGAGGGAGACATCTATAGTGCAAATGCCATACACTTTGATAATTTGTGTTGAATACTCTATTCCCCACATCAATTTTTCTTTCGACACTGTAAGGAAATAGACAGTGACTGAAATAGTTAATAAAAGCAGGCTTTCACATTAAAAATAAGAAAATATGCTTAAATACTTTAGTATCCCTCAGCTGATTTTTATAATGGTCTGATGTTTCAAAAACCATCAATTTTATCCCTAAACACAGTTCTCCACATAGTATATTTTACAACATCTGTCAGTTTTGAATCAGCTATGGGGTTCATACGTACCTGAACAGGGGACAAGCAACTACTCTAAACTAACTTAAGATGATGGATGTACCACTTTCTTTAAATTCCATGTCATTACTTCATTGATGCTGTACTGCCCTGTGGCAAATTAGTAGTGTTGAAGTGAGGATAAGAGTGGGGAGAGCATGAAAGCTGGATCAGTATTACTTTGTTTAAGTCAAATGAATGCAGAATAATAAGGCATTTCCCTTCAGTAGATTGCACAGTACATTTATGGTGAAACAAGCACCATGTTTCTTGTTGTTATGCTGTGGAGGATATTCATCAAAAGAACAATATTGCCCTTGTAGCCTGCTTGTTTGTGCTGCTTCCTTGATAGAAATAACTTTGTACCAAGAAAATGTTACATTGTTACAAGCAAGCCATTGCAAGAATTGGGAAGTTTCGTAAGTGGCACTACTATTGAACGCATCTCTTTTCACTGCTTCATTTGGAATAATTTCTTGAGAATGAATGTTTGAAAAAGGTTTTGCTTTTAGAATAGATTATTTTAATAGGGAAAAGACCTCTGAGGATTTAGGATATCTTAAAAAATTATGCTTGCTTTACACTGTAAAACTTTCATGTTTGATTACTACTGACTTATATTAAAAAATATATGTATATCGAGTAATACTAGCATGGAATTTTAGCTGAGATTACATTGTCTCTGCAATTTATTTATGCTGAGTACCTATAGTGCACGCATGAGTAATAGTGTACATTTTTTCACAGTATGAAAAGGGAAAGCCTCTCGTGAATCTTGTCGATAATATGGTAAAGCTCGGGTCACTGTATAGAGGACCCAGTGCTAGGGAGAGACTGGAATTTAATCAGAAAGTCCAAGAGAAACGCCTATTAGCAGAGGAGCGACGTGACTGGGACCGACTCAGTCCTGACCGAACTCAACTTCAGGTAAGTGTTCACTTCTCTGTTCATCCTCAACCAAAGATTTCCTGGAAACTGCTATGATCTTGTAATACCAAACAACAGCTTATGACAATTTACAATCAAATTCGTGGCAGATAATGTAGTTAGATGTGCAACAATGAAAGAGAAGGCTCTCAAATGCTAATTAACTCTATATATGTACATTATATGTGTTGTATTCATTGACTAGATAGTGAGTTGACTGCAAGTTGTCAATCAATTGAAGAACAATGTTGTTGAATTTAAGTTTTAAGAAGATTCATATTATGTGATTTCCTTTTCAAGTTCATATTATTGTAAGCATTCAGAAATTGCGAACACTGTTTGACTTACTGCTTTTCTCCCGTGCTCTCCTGTTGCCAATGGCATCTGTGAGGGCCAGCCACCAGAGGCCACCTATAATGACTGACACGACTCGTGCACACAGCACGGCATCTGCTGCTCTGTCCACCACAGTCCTGGTCTTTCAAGTGCTGTGCAGCGGGCACTCACTTAATGTTAGCAGCTGCTTGTATCAGTACCTGGATTGTTTCTATGTTTGTGTCTAAGTTCTCAGCTGTTGTTCACTTGTACGTGGAAGAAGAATAAACTTTGGTTCATTGTGACTACGCTTTTGTTTCTGTCTTATATTACGACACAGTTGGCAATGAGTGTGGTGTTCACTTCTGTGTGCTCAGTCTGTCAGTTGTTCCTTCTGTTCTTCTGGCCACAGAGCCAGTCCTCAAGCAGAAGGAGGCTCTTATGATTGCCATCGTGAGATTGTCGGCCACATTCACTGTGCGAGCACCCACGCCTTTGGCATACTCACCACCCTTTCTCCCTTGTGATGATGTGGCCAAAGACAGGGAGGCTTATGAGACTGATGCTTTGTTCCTTTCTTTGATTTCTCCTCAGATCTACCAGTTAGCCCCACACCGGGAACCTACATCACTTTTATTCAACAAAATGTGTAGGTTGTTCTCAAATTATCACTATAACTGTTCATATGTCATTGCGGCTTGTGTAGAACCCCACTAGTTCTACCAGGCTCGGGCAACCAAATCCGCAGTCTCAGTTGCAAATGTCAGTTTGTTATCGATGCTTGTCACGATTCCTATGCTGATTCTACGGTTTGTGACACAGTCATTCTGTTGGCTCTGAACGAGGAACTGTGTCAACACACACAACAGTGCAAAGATCCATCTTTGCCTGAAGTGTTATATATTGCTCAATCTACATCTACATCTACATCTACATTTATACTCCGCAAGCCTCCCAACGGTGTGTGATGGAGGGCACTTTATGTGCCACTGTCATTACCTCCCTTTCCTGTTCCAGTCGCGTATGGTTCGCGGGAAGAACGACTGTCTGAAAGCCTCCATGCGCACTCTAATCTCTCTAATTTTACATTCGTGATCTCCTCGGGAGGTATAAGTAGGGGGAAGCAATATATTCGATACCTCATCCAGAAACGCACCCTCTCGAAACCCGGCGAGCAAGCTACACCGTGATGCAGAGCACCTCTCTTGCAGAGTCTGCCACTTGAGTTTGTTAAACATCTCCGTAATGCTATCACAGTTACCAAATAACCCTGTGACGAAACGCGCCGCTCTTCTTTGGGTCTTCTCTATCTCCTCTGTCAACCCGACCTGGTACAGATCCCACACTGATGAGCAATACTCAAGTATAGGTCGAACGAGTGTTTTGTAAGCCACCTCCTTTGTTGATGGACTACATTTTCTAAGGACTCTCCCAATGAATCTCAACCTGGTACCCGCCTTACCAACAATTAATTTTATATGATCATTCCACTTCAAATCGTTCCACACGCATACTCCCAGATATTTTACAGAAGTAACTGCTACCAGTGTTTGTTCCACTATCATATAATCATACAATGAAGGATCCTTCTTTCTATGTATTCGAAATACATTACATTTGTCTATGTTAAGGGTCAGTTGCCACTCCCTGCACCAAGTGCCTATCCGCTGCAGATCTTCCTGCATTTTGCTACAATTTTCTAATGCTGCAACTTCTCTGTATACTACAGCATCATCCGTGAAAATCCGCATGGAACTTCCGACACTATCTACTAGGTCATTTATATATATTGTGAAAAACAATGGTCCCATAACACTCCCCTGTGGCACGCCAGAGGTTACTTTAACGTCTGTAGACGTCTCTCCATTGATAACAACATGCTGTGTTCTGTTTGCTAAAAACTCTTCAATCCAGCCACACAGCTGGTCTGATATTCTGTAGGCTCTTACTTTGTTTATCAGGCGACAGTGCGGAACTGTATCAAACGCTTTCCAGAAGTCAAGAAAAATAGCATCTACCTGGGAGCCTGTATCTAATATTTTCTGGGTCTCATGAACAAATAAAGCGAGTTGGGTCTCACACGATCGCTGTTTCCGGAATCCATGTTGATTCCTACATAGTAGATTCTGGGTTTCCAAAAACAACATGATACTCAAGCAAAAAACATGTTCTAAAATTCTACAACAGATCGACGTCAGAGATATAGGTCTATAGTTTTGCGCATCTGCTCGACGACCCTTCTTGAAGACTGGGGCTACCTGTGTTCTTTTCCAATCATTTGGAACCTTTCGTTCCTCTAGAGACTTGCGGTACACGGCTGTTAGAAGGGGGGCAAGTTCTTTCGCGTACTCTGTGTAGAATCGAATTGGTATCCCGTCAGGTCCAGTGGACTTTCCTCTGTTGAATGATTCCAGTTGCTTTTCTATTCCTTGGACACTTATTTCGATGTCAGCCATTTTTTCGTTTGTGTGAGGATTTAGAGAAGGAACTGCAGTGCGGTCTTCCTCTGTGAAACACCTTTGGAAAAAGGTGTTTAGTATTTCAGCTTTACATGTGTCATCCTCTGTTTCAATGCCATCATCATCCCGGAGTGTCTGGATATTCTGTTTCGAGCCACTTACTGATTTAACGTAAGACCAGAACTTCCTAGGATTTTCTGTCAAGTCGGTACATAGAATTTTACTTTCGAATTAACTGAACACTTCACGCATAGCCCTCCTTACGTTAACTTTGACATCATTTAGCTTCTGTTTCTCTGAGAGGTTTTGGCTGTTTTAAACTTGGAGTGAAGCTCTCTTTGCTTTTGCAGTAGTTTCCTAACTTTGTTGTTGTACCACGGTGGGTTTTTCCCATCCCTCACAGTTTTACTCGGCATGTACCTGTCTAAAACGCATTTTACGATTGCCTTGAACTTTTTCCATAAACACTCAACATTGTCAGTGTCGGAACAGAAATTTTCGTTTTGATCTCTTAGGTAGTCTGAAATCTGCCTTCTATTACTCTTGCTAAACAGATAAACCTTCCTCCCTTTTTTAATATTCCTATTAACTTCCATATTCAGGGATGCTGCAACGGCCTTATGATCACTGATTCCCTGTTCTGCACATACAGAGTCGAAAAGTTCGGGTCTGTTTGTTATCAGTAGGTCCAAGATGTTATTTCCACGAGTCGGTTCTCTGTTTAATTGCTCGAGGTAATTTTCGGATAGTGCACTCAGTATAATGTCACTCGATGCTCTGTCCCTACCACCCGTCCTAAACATCTGAGTGTCCCAGTCTATATATGGTAAATTGAAATCTCCACCTAAGACTATAACATGGTGAGAAAATTTATGTGAAATGTATTCCAAATTTTCTCTCAGTTTTTCTGCCACTAATGGTGCTGAGTCGAGAGGTCAGTAAAAGGAGCCAATTATTAACCTAGCTCGGTTGTTGAGTGTAACCTCCACCCATAATAATTCACAGGAGCTATCCACTTCTACTTCACTACAGGATAAACTACTACTAACAGCGACAAACACTCCACCACCGGTTGCATGCAGTCTATCCTTTCTAAACACCGTCTGTACCTTTGTAAAAATTTTGGCAGAATTTATCTCTGGCTTCAGCCAGCTTTCTGTACCTATAATGATTTCAGCTTCAGTGCTTTCTATCAGTGCTTGAAGTTCCGGTACTTTACCAACGCAGCTTCGACAGTTTACAATTACAATACCGATTGCTGCTTGGTCCCCGCGTTCCTGACTTTGCCCTGCACCCGTTGAGGCTGTTGCCTTTTCTGTACTTACCCAAGGCCATCTAACCTAAAAAACCACCCAGCCCACGCTACCCGTGTAGCCGCTTGCTGCGTGTAGTGGACTCCTGCCCTATCCAGTGGAACCCGAAACCCCACCACCCTATGGCGCAAGTCGAGGAATCTGCAGCCCACACGGTCGCGGAACCAACCAACCAACCAACCAAACTGGAGAGGCCTTCCGTTCAGCCCTCCGGAATGTCTTTCGCCCCCTGCCACACCTTGAGACGACCTCCCACTCTACCGCAGGTGAGGGATCAGCCTCAATGCGGGCAGTATCCCGGGCAACCAGAGTCGTAGTCCGATCGGGGGATGCGTGGGATGAGCTGGCCGTCCCCGACAAACCCCCATCCGGACCCCCACAGTGATGCCCATTGGCAACAGCCTCAAGCTGTGTGACCGAAGCCAACACTGCCTGAAGCTGGGAGCGAAGGGATGCCAACTCAGCCTGCATCCGAACACAGCAGTTGCAGTCCCTATCCGTGCTAAAAACTGTTGTGCAAAGAACGTCTGAACTAATCTACAGAGAGCGCAAACAGATCGACACAAAATCTAAACGGTTATTAAAATACAAGATTGCCTAGTAAATGCAGTAATGCTGCTACTTGCGCACTGCTGACACACTGCTCGGCGGCGGAAGGAGACTACGCGATTTTACACTATTCAAGTACTAAAATGCGATGCTACAACTCTCAAATACTATAATACGCCCGAAATTTATGAATTAGACAATGGAAGTACCAAAAACACGCAAAGAAATTAAGAATTAAACTATGGAACAAATGAGTGAGCTAGGAATATACGACTTGCTGCTGCAGCTGCTTATCCAACGGTGGCAGGGAGCACACTGACTTACCAAGCGACACTGGTCGTTCAAAACAAAAACAGAAGACAAACGACTACGCAAATTTACACTATTCAGGTACTAAAACATGATGCTACAACTCTCAAATACTATAATATGCCTGAAATTTATGAATTAAACAATGCAAGTACCAAAAACACGCAAAGAAATTAAGAATTAAACTATGTAACAAATGAGTGAGCTAGGAGTATATGACTTGCTGCTGCAGCTGCTTATCCAACGGCGGCAGGGAGCACACTGACTGACAATTAACATCCATGATCATGACAGTAGGAGGAGGCTGCGAATGACACACAGGCCCCGTATGTTCTTTTTGTCGACAGTTGTCGCAAGTTTGAAGTATGTCATGCTGCAGATGATCAGATTGAGATCTGGTATAACGTCACTGCGGTGGCTTCTGTTCCTGGTTGTCGGGCATCAGTCGGTTCTAGGGGGGGAGAACGATGTGACGGCTGTACAACTCAGGTGTCATCACCATGTAGGACAGTGTTGTACCACAGTGCAACAACAATCACCACCATGAAACCACAGCAATGGCACTGCTCTGCACTCCCCTCTTGGCCATACTGCCTTGCGCACCATGAGCGCCGGGCAACTTGTGACAACTGTCGACAAAAAGAACATACGGGGCATGTGTGTCATTCGCAGCCTCCTCCTGCTGTCATGATCATGGATGTTAATTGTGTGTCACCAGCGCTTACAAATCATAACAAATTGTTTATTGAATGCAAGTGGTGACAATATGGCCAGACTACAAGTGGACATGGGTGAAGCCATGATTTAATGAACTCACAAACTTATGAGGATTTGGGATCTCTGGTGTTGCCTCCTGTTATTTGATGTTTGGTGAGTTACAACAAGCAGCATATTCCAGTTTTGGGGCTGTTTATGGCTTCCACTATGCATAAAGATGTGGTATGCTGACACTGCAAATTTGTCAGTGTGGCTTCTTTCAATGCTTTTGGTTTTTCCATTCATATGGTGCACCTCATTTATGCCAGGTGTCTTTCCAGCAGTTAGATTCTCATTTCCCAGTGGGTCAGGTTGTGCCACTAATTTTGTGGCACACATTACTGTAAAACCTATAGTGCAACGGCATCTTTTTTTACTTTCGAGTATGCGATATTCCATTGCCTCTGGGTGATCAAGTGAAAGCAGAATTAAACAGGCTGATGTTGGGGGTCATACAGCTTATTACATCGGGTGAGATCGATGGAACTGAGCGACCGCTATGCTTGCAGGTTCGAATCCTGCCTCGGGCATGGATGTGTGTGATGTCCTTAGTTTAGTTAGGCTTAATTAGTTCTAAGTTCTAGGTGACTGATGACCTCAGAAGTTAATTCGCATAGTGCTCAGAGCCATTTGAACCATCTGAGTGATCGAGCCCACTTGTGATTTTTAAAAAGCTACTGGCCAGCTTCGCCTCTATGGTGACTCCAAAGTTTCAGTTATACTCAGTCTATCATTGACACTTAAAGGCCCCATCTGGTTATTGGCTAAACTTCCCAGGAGCCAGTTTTTCTCCAAAACTGATTTATCTGCAGACTATTTACAGGTTCCAACAGATGGGGATTCTAAATGGCTCCTTGTGATTAACACCCCCTTCATGTTGCACCAATATTACTGCCTCCCACTTGATGTGGCTAGTTCCCTGGCAGTATTTCAGTATTTGTGGAACAATTGATGATGTCTGTTCCGGGCTGCATCAACTATCTTAATGAAATCGTGATGAGTACATCAACGGAAGGGAATTCATGTAACTTTTGCACCTTGTTCATGGTCTTACAGACTGCAGGGTTGAAATGCAGCTCGGTCATGTCACACTTCTTTCAGCCATCCATTGTGTATTTCAGGATTGAAGTTTCTCAGGATGATGCTAAGCCTTTACTTCATCATGCCACTGCTGTCATGGCTCTGCCTCACCCTATAGATGTCAAGGAACTCTTAAGAATTTCTAGGTAAAACTGCTTATTATCACATATTCATTCTGAGTGCAACCATGTTGGTCCAATCCCTTCCATGAGTTGCTACACAAGAACATACCTCTTCAGTGGATACCAGCCTGCAAGAGTACGTTCATGCTTTTGGAATATAAAGTACTTTTGATTCCTTGTTTGGCTATTTTCCCTCCTGGCCATCGCCTGGTTTTGGTTATGGACACTTCTCAGTATGGACTCGGGGTACATCGGTATGCAGATGATTCTGAACACCCAACAGCTTACACATCAAAAACACTCAACCCCACTCATTACGGACCATAAATTCTTGGTTTCATTGTTTGATCTGTCTGCTTTGTTGCCCGACAAAACAGCACATCACCTCCAATGTTGGGACTTGTTTCTGTTTCACTACAACTATGAATACATTTTCAGCCTACTGCACAGCATGCCAATGCTGATGTGCTGTTCCAGATTTCAATGGGGCTGGATACTACTTTTAATCAGAATGAATCCTTTGTTTTCTCGTAGATTTTGAGGTTCAATGTATAGTGGAAGGGCCCAGATTGCAGTGTCTGTCCCTACTGATCTGGCATTGTGTCAAGCTGTTCACTCATTTGACATGGTTGCTGGACAAGCCTCTGGGCATGGCTTTTGATCCTTTGCATAACTATTTTGCCTCCTATCACTGCCTTTCGGTATTTCATGGTGTTGTTCTCTTAGCTAGGGTTGTGATCCTAGCTATCCTGTACTCTTAGTGTGATTGTGGCTTTCCTATGGTGGGATGTGCTTCAGCTCCTAAATAAGGGACGTTGGGGGAAGGGAAGGTCTCACATAAACAGTTATTGCCCTGTGGCACGTATTTTGTCCCGGAATTGACGGTGACATTGTGTGTCTTGTTGCAGTCTGCTCTCAGAATGCTACCCAACAGGCAGCACCTCAGGTGATGCTTTCTCTGTGGCCCACCCACACCACAGCTTCCACAGGAATGCAGTCATGTTGATCTGTAGGACCTTTCCTACATTCTTACTGGTTGTTGGTTGTGATTGTTCCTCTAAATTTCCATATGTTACCCTGTCCTTTGATGTCAGCTGCAGATATGATTCAGGTCCACTCCAAAGTATTTTCTATTGAATGATTGCCTTATATGGTTGTGGTAGATAAACCTCCACTGTTTGTGTCTTAGACCTTTCACAATTTCTGTACCTGTCAAGGTATTCCCCATGTGAATACTCGTGCTTTTCATCCCCAATCGAACAGTGAGGTGGAACGTGTCGTTCACCCATTCAGGGTTCAAATGAAGAAGTATGTTGTGGAGTTCTCCACAGATGATGCCTGAACACACTTCTTGAGTTCCTATAGGTTTGTACCAGTGGGGGATCAGAATCTGGCCAGAATGCTCCAGTGTTGCCAGCCACGCACGATCCTGCACCTGCTTATGCTGCCCCACTGACACCCATTCATCCATTGTGGCTCGCTCCTGGCTCTGCAGTCTGGTCTCAGGATTTTGGCCACTGACCAAACTCAAGTCCAGCCACAATCCACAGCTGCTGAGGCCATGGCATCTGTATGGTGTGCACCAGTTATAGCTTGGTGGTGCACCATCATGACCAGGTGTATCCATGTGCCATGTTGAGAGCTGCGGATCCACTGCCACCACCTCTGCCTCTTCCCTCAGCACCTGTCCCAGTCTTGTGGGTCTTCCCTGCTGTTGGGGGGAAAGGGGGGGGGGGGAGGAGGCGGCAGGCCTGCCTCCCTTGTAGGTGTTGCCACCTCCTGCCTCTCCTGTGGGGTCCAGTCCCCTGGCATCTGCTTTTGGGCCTTTCAGTGATGCTTTGCTGCCACTGACAATTCCGCCACTGGCTGTTCAAGCACCTTGGGACCTCCCACACAACCGCCCCTGAGTGGCCAGTACCTCCACTGTTGGCACAGTTTGTGGTACCTTTCCCCGAGGGGGGAGGGGGTGCTATAACCCTGTATGTAATGCCTGGATGGGTACCGCAGTACCAGGCCACTAGTGCATTACCCTTCAAATATTTTACCAACAGCATCTGCGCAGATTGTCCATCAGAGGCCACCTGGAGTGTGCCACATGACTTGTGCACATGGCATTGCTTCCACTTTGTATTTACTGGAGCCCTCTTCTTTATAAGCACAGTGCAGCAGGCACTCACTCTCATATTATTTTCGTACTTATTGTCAGCAACTGCTCATATCAGTACATAGATTGTTTCTATGTTTGTATCCATGTTCTCATTTGTTGTTCCTTTCTATATGGAAGAAGAATAAACAAGAATTTCAAACAATTCTGAATGATATTAGTTAATTAGCAATTTCTTATGTTACATTCAGAATCAGAAGTGTTTTAATTGATGTGTAACGTTATTTCTTGTAAACAGTGACATAAGATTTGTGGAAATACATTTTTTGTAGCACCTTGACTTTGTTATTCTATTTATTTCAAAACAGGCTAAAGTGCAGCAGTTATATCGCTTGGACCGGTTGCTGCAAGAGGAATCCAGCACATTGCAGAGTCTTCAACAGGATAAGGTGATTTTTTAGTGGTTGGAACTGTTACAGTCAAAGTTTTCTTGTAGAAGTACACAAATCATTGCCCTAAACAGGAGTTATTACTTTGTTATGCATTTTTTTCACAATTAATATTTTTGTATTTTCACTAATATTCCAGTTTGACTATTCATAATTTTTTCTTGTGAAATTAAAAAAAAGTCATTTATATTTTATTGCCAATAAAGAATTGAAATGTGCAGGAACTGCTAGAGAGAGCCCTAGCTGGTCTTCGGCACAAGCTTCAGAACAACAGTCATTTCTCACCAGTTGAAGTGGAGCACTTCCGTAAGCAACAACGAGCACTGGAAAGAGAGCTGAGCCGTGTTCGCCTCTTACTTGCACACAATTCCAAGGTAAATAGATTTGAGAAATGCATTTTAGTGATAGCAAAATCTGCGGAGTAGGTTTGATTTTAAAAATGGCTGGTCATTGAGGCCCATTCGAAGTGGGTCTCATCACTGAAGATAATGATATTCCAGCCAAAGACATCTCTGGAGATGCCCCAGACAGCTGTCATTTACCAACCTGACTGTTACCCACCATACAACCCGACAAACAGGACTGATGGTTTAGGGTGCCTTTTCATTTCATAGCAGCATCCCTTTTGTTGCTGTCTGTGGCATCTTTACAGCACACAGGTACATCGATGATGTTCTTCGTCCTGTTTTGTTGCCCTTCACGGCAAGCCATTGTGGGGCTACATTTCAGCAATATAATGCCCACTCCCATGTAGCAAGAGTTTCTACAGCTTGTCCCTACTTTGGCCATAAGGTCACCAGATATCTTTCCAATTGTGAATGTTTGGAGCATTATGAGCAGAGCCCTCCAACTCACCATCTCAAAGAACATTTTACAACTGTTGCAGTAATTTTTTTAGCAGATTATTTGCAAGCATAAAACATTATGTTAGAAGCACATATGACAACTAACAAGAATACTGTAGAAGGGTTTGGTATTCTATTTGCATACTGCTAGGTACAAGATGTGAATTAATATTACTCTGAATTCCCATCACATGGTGTGACATTGGTTGAAATTCAAAAAACATTATATGTTAAATAACGACACACTGATGGTGAAATTTTTTTTATTTTAGCTATTATATTAATTGTTTGAAAATTGTTAACTCATGGCAATGGCTAAATTTCTAGTATTCTGAACCTATATCTGAATACTAATCATTTTCAGAAGGACAATTTTTTAAAACATATTTAGTGTGTTAAAACTTTTATTTATTTAACTGACATAAAACAACTCATGTGTCTAGGTCTCTCATGCATTGACCATTCACAATGACAAGCAGAACAATAACTGAATTTTAATCTATTATGTTTAACTATTTATAGACACACAAATAAAACTTTGCAAATTCTTCGTTGATTCGGGTGACGTTGACATTCTTTTCCCAAGCAGTTCTTTTACAAAAAAAAAGTATTCATGAATGCAGCAAAAATGTGATCTAATGAATCCAGCAAAATTGTGACAAAATGGATTCAGCAGTGGGGAAATCATTGTTACAAGTGTCTGTATGTTAAATTTTGAATTTGTGATGTGGTTTGTGGTTTTGTCTGTTACATCATACAGTTGAGATCATAAGAGTTGTCAGTGTGAAAATGCTGCGGGTGTACAAATGAAAATTGGGTGAAGTAAGGAAATGTATCCTGTATATTTTTGGACTATGTCTCACAGAAATACTAAAAGGAAAACTAAGAATTAACAAGGCTAGCTGAGCGTATAAAATTTCCAAAGGAACCATGATAAACAGGATTCACAGTCATCATGTTAAAACACAAGGCAGTCATCCAGTTTTTAGTGCTAAAGAAGAAGTGTGTATGTTTCTTCAGATGTTCATAAAGCAAATTTGTGATCACATTTTTTTTGTCCTTAATCTTTCTTTGTATGTTACTCCGATATTAGTATTAAAATTTAATTGTTATGCAGGTACATTTTTCAGTTATTGATAAAGTATTCAGAATAATTAAAGTCACCCTAGAGTCATAAACAATCCACAATTATTGCATAAAAGATAATTGGTCAGCCTCACCCCCAGGTGGGGTGAAATTGACCAACACAGCTTTTTCTTTTTCTAATTTTATGATCTGTTAGAGCAAGAGGAAATAAAGACCAAAAATTGTATGACTACAGCTCGTTGCTGATGCTCTGAAACAAAGTAATAATAATTTTATTGGCTTCTGATGTATTTAAGGTCCATAATCAGTCAGTTTCACCCCCTTTTGAAGGTTCTTTTAAAGTAAACTATTTGGTTGGTAAGACTTTTATGTTTTGGATAAAACTTATTTAAGAGAAATAAATGTATTTTATGCATCCCCTTTGTTTTTTCTGGTAGTTTTTGAGTCATTAATATCAGTTGAAAATCCTTGTAGAACAGTTAATTTTGCACTTCTACTTCTGTTTACCATTTTTAGCAGTCTCTTAATCAGTTTTAACTATGTTAATACTACTGTTCCAACCAGTCACTTAAATGGTTGGAATTAGGTTTCTTTGGTATATTTTTCAATCATATAACTTTTATTTTGATGCGTTCTATATTATTACATTGCACGCACACTAATGCATAGTGGAACAACTACATAAATAAATAAAGTATCATTCATAAAACTGATGTAAGCTGCTTCCGACATAACATGAGATATGATTAAAAAATATAATTGCAGAAACTTGAAGAAACAGTAGCAGAGAATGCACGCCTGGAACAGGAGCTTGTAATTTTACGCCAAAAACTGCAACAGCCAATAACAGAACCAGGTGGTGGGACAGCTGCACTGGAGGCAGAGTTGAGAAGAGTGCAGAGGCTGGTGGGAGACCTCACAAGGCAACGCAAGCAGCTCAGCCTGCAAGTGCAGCAGCTGACCCAGCAAAGGCCTGGACCTGCAGGTGTCACTGGTAGCAGAGGTGGGTCCTCATTTAGTGTGTGGCAGAACTCATTTGCACAGGAACTAATTTATTCATTACTATTCTCCCATTGTTCAGTGATCTTCATTGTTCACAATTATTCTTCATTCTGTGGCTGATGTGACAGTACTCTCATAAATTGCATTTACATCTTCATCTGTACTCTATTATGCACTGACTGTGTCAAATATTGTAATACTGCACCAGTGTAATCTTCTTTCCACCATAATCCATTCACAAATTGAGCTTGGGAAAATTGCTCTTGGTACACTGTTATATAAGGCTGAACAGCTCTAAATTTATAATTGTGGTCATTATGTAGGATACAGTGGGAATAAATAATGTGTTTCTTTAGTAGTCTTGAAATGTCTGTTCTCGGAATTTAAGAATAGATCTTTCTGTGAAGTACATCATCATTCTTGTTTTGTTTCCCACTTGATTTTGTCAGTTCTTTGGTGGCACTTTTGTACTAAAGAAAAAAAATCCATGTCAAATGATACAGCTTTTGTCTGAATCATCTCAGTCACTCATTAATTCAAGTATGTAAGGTTAACTGATGTACAGATTAAACTTAGTGACTGGTTAGAAGAGGACTTTATGTGTAGCTTTCATAATGATGAAATACATTTTCTTAGGGGTTTTCAAAAGAATTTGATTCTGACACCTGCCTTCACCGCAACTCCATCAATTTAGTCATTCAATGCAAAATATTTCCTCTGGTATTCGAAAATATTGACTGATGCCACAGATAGTTTGGTAATGAAACAATGGAAAAATAAACAATATCATGAAAAAGATAGACTGCTACTTACATTATAGATCACACATTGAGTTGTAGACAGGAACAATGAAAAGGCTGTTACATATTGAGGTTTCAGCTAACGCCTTCACCAGAAAAGAAAATACACATACATTCGTAAAAGCAAGCACAAAGCACACCTCACACACTCATGACCACCATCCCGACCACTCTGGCCAGAGCAAATGTGTGTGTTCTCTTTTCTGAAGGAGGCTTTGGCTAAAAGCTCAATGTGTAACAGTATTTAATTGTGCACCTCTGTAACTCAACATGTTATCTTTACAGTGAGTAGCATTCTATCCTTTTCATAATATTGTTGATGGTTTAGTAATAATAAATTGAAGTTTGTCTCTTGTGTTTGTGCACTTTGTTATGTTTGTGAATATTGAAAGGTGTAAAGGTTACCACTCACCATTTGTTGAAATGCTGAGTGGTCGACAGGCATGTTAAACAGGATTGGAAATATTTCTGGGGTCAAGTGGAGGGTTTGGGGACAGCACACACACACACACACACACACACACACACACACACACACACACACAGCTTAAGTATCCTTGTCAAGTATATTGTTTTGGTGGTGAAACTGTACTGGGATGAGACATGTATGGTGGACTGGGTGAAAGGGAAACACAGGTGGAGAGAGAAGAAGAAGATGACTGAAGGCTGTTAAGTGGAGACCGCAAGGGAATGTGATAGGTATGTGGCACCACTGCTTTTTCCGGCACAGGTAGGGAGAACTGCATGCGGCATACAATGAATTAGATGAGTGGATTGGGGGGGGGGGGGGGGGGGGGGGGCACAATACAACAGACTGAAAGTAAACAGATATGGTCAAGTGGAGGGTTTGGGGACAGGTGTGGAGGTGGCTCTGGGTCAGAGGTTACCAGAGACTGAAGCCAGGAAGATTGTGGGATTGAAGAATTTGTTGTAATGACAATCTCCAGGTACATAGTTTGGAGACTGTAGTCTTGATGGGTGGGCAGATCAGATGACATGAAGCAGCCACTGTGGTCAAACATGTCTAGCAGTGTGTTCTGTTGTGACTGGTGTACAGGTGCATATTAAATAAACAGGGTCCCAAGTAGACAAGAACAATGTATTCTTTATTAAGAGTAGCATAACACTGAAAACATATGAGAGATAACACTGGCAAGTAACTGTTAGTCCATTTGTCCAAGCCAGTGTCAAAGTCAACATGATCTGGTTACCATTGGTTCAGTATGTACTCAATTGGATGGGATACTGGGTGTGGCCAGTGTACAGCCCTGAGGGTACGTTGAGTGAATGCTGGGTGGTGACCGTGTGCTCCGATTGATGAACCGGTGCGCAGCTTCCTTGGGGACAAATGGTGGACCCATCTCAATGATAGCTGAAGATTCTACATCCTCCTTCCCCATAGGGTAAAGGTGACAAAGTTATTGTAATGGTCTTGCATCATGGTGCTGGAATGTTGTGCGGTGCTTGCCACAGAACCTACCCTCCCCCCTCCCCCATCCCAGTGTGGGAGACAGCATTGGCAACGCAATACTGGGAAACACAGTGCCAACAGCTGTTCACAAGGGAGAGATGTTATCCCTGGGCTGATGCTGGGGTGTCCTCAGGTGTGGGGCTGTGACCTGGCGCCTGGCGTGTGTAGCCAAGCTTAGAAGGAAGAGGATAGAGCACCAGAAGAATACATTGTGTGCAAAGTTGGCTGAGCATGCATAGGAGCATGAAGAGAAGAGGCTTAGAATTGAGACTTGAGAAGGGGATGAGGTACAGAGGTTCCTGTAGAAAGGTGGAGAGTCTGGCAGAGCCCAGGAGAGAAGTCAAGATCTGGAGCCATTCCAGATACAGAGAACTGTGGCAGTGTCATCTAGAGGTGACTGACACTGGAGGTGCTCCACAAACGTGGCTGGACACCTCCTGTTCCATGGTGAGGTCATCTGATGGCACTTGACCCTGTGGCTTCTTGTGGTGCCACTGGCTCAAAGGAGTCCTGGAGAGCCGAGCAGGCAGAGACAATACGTGGTGTGGCTCCTTGCACGTTTACCCATGCCTGCTGTGGAGTTTGCAACAAAACTAGAATGCGGAGTGGGACATTGGAGTGTACAACAAACATACTGTAACAAGTGTCAGATGTTAGAATACCATGAATGTAGAAAGAATACCGAGAAGCACTGTCTCTCCGGGGTGGGGGACAGTAAAACATCTGTCCAAATTGTCTGAAACCCTCAATGCTAATGACAGAAAATGCAACATTGTAAACCTAGAATCTTGCTGCCCCATTGATGCATCTTGGGCAGCCCCACCCCAGTGAGGATGGCTGGCAATGGCTGCATCATTTAAGACTCAAAGAGGAAGGGCAACATGGGGCATGACTGGAGAAGGGCAGCAGCTGGGTGGATGTCACAGGAGTGTAGACTTTACCCCTGTCACCATTTTGTTGTGACCAGTATACAGGTACATGTTGAATAGAATGGCTCCTAAGCAGACAACAACAATGTACTCATTGCTAGGAATGGCATAACACTGAAAATACATTAGACCTTTTGAGGGTAGCATAATTAGCTTACTGTCTGATAGTTGCTAAACAATGGCATTTCACAGTTCTGTTGTCAGTTACAAGAAAAGATAACATTTTGCTTGTAACTGTCCATTAATCCATGAGTATCTGGACTGACATGGAAGAGCTACTGTTAGCTCAGCATGTGCACCATTGGATGGGCCACTGGGTTTGGCCAGCATACAGCCCAGGGTGTATGCTGAGTGAACTCTTGTGTGGTGAGTGTGTGTCCGAGTGATGAGATTCTGGGCATGGCCACTGTAGAGCCCAGAGTATATGCCACACACATCCTGCCTGCAAATTGTTGAGCAGTGTCTTAATCATGCAGATGGAAGGATTTCTATGAGCAGCAAGTGATGTGGTTACAGTTGCATGGTCTTATGAAGTGTGATATATTGTTATTTTTATTGTATTTTATGGTTTTATTTACAAGATTAGCAAGTTTTCTTGATTTTCAAATGTTTATTGAAATGTCCATTGAAACTAAACTCACCTTGTGAATGTTTTGTCGTGTGGTAATATGTTGGTAAAGATTTGTGGAAGATTTTGTGTTGCGTTCTCTTGAGTCCATTGAAAGTTACCATGTTTGTTTGCAGATTTATTCACCAATCTCCATAGCGCCCCTCCAACTCCATGTCGACGTAGTGTACCTGAACCTTTTTGTAGTAATTAGAATCACTACAAAGAGTAATATTTATGTTTGAGTCTCACATAATTATTTGTTAGAGATGGGCACTCATTTACTTCTTCCTTGAATTCAACTTTTACTCTTACTATCAAGTTGTAATACATAATATTCACAATTATAAGTTCCCTTCATCTTTATCAGAGCAAGAACAAAATTGTAGTCATTAACATTACATTTAACAACAGAAAGAATAGAAATGAGAGATAATGCAATGATAATGTTCAATTTTTGTATGCAAGGAGCATACTCCTAGACTTCTAGACACAGCACAGTATATGACACAGCTATTTCCATAATAAAATATGATATTACAGTGCTGTGCTAGTGGTGAGACTGGCATCTCATGTGGTGGCTTCAGGAGATAACAGGGATAACAAACTAGAATGTTTTGGTCATTGTCCAGAAAGTTGACATACACATGCAACATGTGCAGGCCGGCACTGGCTTGTTGCCATGTGGGCTGATTCTGGCAGGCAACTAGTCATGTGGGCTGATTCTGGCAGGCAACTAGAGTCTGAAAACATGCCAATTGTAGGTATATGTTGGGTTACGAAAGTGGTTGGTGAATGGCCATAGACATGGGGTGCTCTATCACCGGATGGTCAACTCTTTCTTGGTCACATTTTGACATTGGCATTCATATGAGTGGACATTTGGTGGTCATGCACATTTAAGAAGCTGTACTAAAGTTACAGCACAGCTGGTCTACAGTGTTACTGCTTTCACAACTAGCTCCTGTTGCTTTCATAGCTGGCTCCTGTCTCTGATAGAGAAGGTTTTTGTTTGTGACAGCACTACAGTAGTATGTGCTGGGGGAGGAGTGGGGATGCATAATGCAGGTCTTGTATGTGGATCTCCCACATGCTTCTGGCAAAGTGTTTGCGGAATAGGTCAGGTAAGGTTGGATGGATGGTAGTATACCACTCTGAGAGAGGTGGGAATGATTATGGGTAGGATATTTTGTCTGGGGATGCGGATGGGTATTGGAAGACCTTGCTAAGGATGTTGTTGAATTAGGTAATGAACAGGGTTCTCCTATACAGCTGATTCATGGGGCTGGTTGGGGGTTTACAGGCATGTGTGGAAATGGGATAGGAGCTCTCTGTTTGTGGACTAGGTTTGGAGGTTGTTACCTACCTGCAAAGGCACCAATAAAACATTCAGCATACTTGCCAAGGAACTGCTCGTCATTGCAGATACATTGTTGTGGGTGGCCAGTTGTTTACTTGAGATAGCAGCTGTCAAAATGGATGCTCTGTTTCTGGTTGGTGGGCTTTATAAGGGCAGAGAATTTTGCTGAGCTGTTGGAGGGGTAAGGGTCAGTGTCCAAGATGGTAGCAGGCTGAGCTGAGGACAATTTTAAGGTGGTGCAAGAGAGAATGTCAGTGCTGGGTTGGAATGAGGGTAGAGTGTTTTGACTCAGGGTCCTGATCAGTTTAATTTAGTTTTTGTTATATTCAATGGATAATATTAAATTTGACTTCTCACTATGATGTAAAATGAGTCAGTTTTATAATTATGGCATTTTTTCCAGTGAAAGGTATTTCAACATACTGGCCACTACATGATTGTCTTAACCTAATTTTAAAAAAAAAAAATGCTGTGACTTGTACTTAACTATGGTCAATTTCTCTTTCCCAAGCACACACGTGCACGTGCGTGCGTGCACACACACACGCACACACACGAAAACACATACACACTATTAGTCCTGTCCTATAGCTCATTAGCTCATGAGGAGAGTTTGCCTTGGTTTGAAGTAAAATGTTCCTATAATGTTTCAATAAAGCTGAAATGGATGATTCTCTTTGGTTCTTTATAGGAAGCAGCTCCACCCCCAGTAGAAAACGGCACCATAGCACATGGTTAGTGACAGACCTCGACACACTGGAGACACAAGACCTTGGCGTGGAAGCCGCAGTGAGCCCAGCAAGTAGCCAAACAACAACAGCCACCTCACCAGCCTCAACACTACGCTCACCATTGTACACGTCCAGAGGTAATCAGGAATGTCGAAAGATACTTTGTATTTAGGGAAGGACACCTTTTTACTTCTTTCTTACTTCTCACAGATAAGAAGTAGAAAATGGGAATATAAGGCCATATGGGACTTTTAAAGTGATGTGATTAGCTACGAACTGAACTTTCAAGAGCCATAAAGTGCAGTGAACAAACTACAGATGTAGAAGATAGAGATTCAACGTATCTATTTTTCATATTTATGATTGCCAACCATCATCACACATTTGTGATTTAAGTGATTAGGAAAAATGCATTCCACTCTTGCCTTTTGTTATCAGTTATCTGCATGCTTCCTCATTGTTTTCCTAACTTTGGTGGGCTCTCTTGTAGTTCCCTACCGGCAGCCCTTGTCAACTGTGGGCAACTAGCCATTTATTCTGCTTGCATCTGTGGAAGCTGCCCCCATTCACGTATTTTTCTACTTCTGTAAACCTACCCCTCATGTCTTTGTGCTCTTGCCGCCTAAGACAACTATTTGATCCAGGGGAAAGTCTTGAATATTCTCTTCAGTTTCTATGCTTGGTAATTTTTTTGCAGTTGAGATTCTTTCACTTTTCTATTTTCACTGATACAACAAAGATCATTAGCAATAACACTTACAAAAAGGTTATTGGAAACACACTGTCATCATATTTGGAAAGGCTTTTTATCTTAAAATGATATTTCCTGCAATCATATGAATGATTCTATGAGTGCATTTTTGTCGAATTTGCAAGAGAGGACAGTAAAATTTTGTTTTGTTGTGTAATTATCTGAATAATTTCAGTGATTTCTGCAAACCTCCCTGTGTCTGCTGCAATCCTTTGCAGAATGTTTATTAGTGGCAAATGTGATTCAGGATGAATTAACATCAATTTTGAGGTTTTCGAAACTTCATCCTTCCTCTGTCCCTTGGAAGCATTATAGGGCCGCTTCCTGCATTAGTTAACTCATGATCTAGTGACAACATTGTGCAAAATTACTATGCAAAGCCTTTGTTTATGTCATGGAATTTGTCACATCACATCTTCACTGAACCTGCACAAACTGAGTTACTTTTCTATGAGTATAAACTTTATAAACTCCTTACATTATTAAGTAATGAAATTATCTGAGTCCACACACACAGTGTGTGTGTGTGTGTGTGTGTGTGTGTGTGTGGGTGGGTGGGTGGGTGGGTGGGTGTGGGTGTGTGTGTGTGTGTGCGCGTGCGTGCGTGCGTGCGTGTGTGTGCACACGCGCATGTGCGTGCGAGAGCATGGGTGTAAATTTGCATTCATAAAGAAATTATTTAAGACAAAATAAAATTATAGTCTTAATTCAGGAATATAAATTTGCTGAGAAGTCTACCAAATAAAATTCAAGATGGACAAAATCGTGTAAAAAGAAGCACAGTGAACAGGAAAGGAGTTTCTGGGAGGAAGGAAGCCAAACAGTGCTAAATAAATTCAAACATGCTTGTTAGTTGGGCACAATGAATAACTAAAAAATATATTTATTTGATGCCATTAAATTTAGCTACAACTATTTCTTTTTCAGTATTTGTTTATGAAAATAAAGTCATTGGAACATTGTCATGCATTTTGTTTCTTTTTGTTTTAACAGAAGCTGGTAGTGGAATGGAAGTGGAAAATGAGGTTCCCCCACCACTCCCTGCCCCTCCAGAGATTCCACCTGAGTACCCACCTCCACCTCCGCCACCACCTCCACCATCAGAAGAGGCTTTACTTGGTCCAGGAGAACAGTATTGTCCACATGTTGATATAAATGAGGCTGATGATCGTATGAAAAGATTTTATGGTATGTATGCCAAAATACAAAAAATCCTTTTCCACATCTTCATAGTTTTAATCAAGATCTCACACTAGACGACCAATTAAGGTAAAGGAAAAGTTTCAGAGTTAAAAAGTTAACTTCTTGCACTCCATATGGCAGACACAGGGCAGCTCCGTGCAATCTTATTTAAATCGCTGCTGTTTGGGCGGCAAGTGTGCCACAGAGAATTGCACAGTCTCTTTGTGGAAACAATGAGGCCGCTGACCAACAGGTAGGCCATACATGAAAACAAAAAGTGCACTTTTATTCAAATATATTTACAAAACATTACAGTACAAAACTTTTCAATCTATGAGATTTTTTGAAATGCTCGTCAGGATGGAGAGCTGGGTTTTGTGTACATGTTTCCCAGTGATACACAGTTTCACGCCTGCCACCTTTCTTCTTTCTGTCTGAACTCACTGCATATTGCTTATGCTCATTCCCAGGAAGCTTCTTGATAATTTGCAACTGTCCATTCCAGCGTTCCTCATCATCAGAAGTTGAATGACATCCTTGTATCTGCCATGGATTTTTTCCTTCACCAACTAAGTTTCTTATAACACTTATACAGAATACTTTGTGAGACAGTTTTTTCAAGTTGTTTTTCTTGCAGAAGTTGTTTTTGTATAGCAAATAGCTGTTTACACGACCAAAAGTACATTTTTCGCCATCACTTCAGACTTATCATTAGAAAACCATAACTTGAAATAAAATGGTCAGATCGATCAACTCTGCCCATCTTCAAAGTAGAATCAACAATCACATTTGGTTTCAGTTTTTCTTCCCCTTTCTTTCTGTTTCTCCTTTCTATAAGTGACACTGAGCTATTTTGTCATGCCAGAATCATCATTTTGTTATTGCGGAGGCATTTTATTTCATGGCTTTTTCAGACGAAGAACTCAGTTCTTGATTGCAGTTGGAAGGTTTTTGCGATTGGCTTGGATTGTTCTTGTGAGACGTATGTCCTGTTTCAACAGTTCATCAGCTAATGCAACACCTGTATAAAGATAGTCAATGTACAAATGATACCCTGATTGCCCTGCAACATTCCTGATATTAGCCAGCAATTGAAGAACTATTCTCTCAGGAAAAATACAAGTCTGGATGGCTCAAGGACTCTGTTGTTACAGTGCCAAAATAGAGTATCGAACTGCAAATATAACCATTTAATGAATCCAAAACCACATAAACTCCTAAGTCCACATTTTGTTGATTTTTGAGGATTGTACATTTTGAATGATACTGCACATTCATCAGGAGCTGAATACCTACATGGTCAATAAATTTTGAGAAACTTGTGAGACAAGTAATCCAAAACATTAACCACTTTATTCAGATTTGACTGAACCTGACTGTTGATGCGAGTGGCACTCTCTGGATTAGAAACATGAAGTGCCCAGAAAATTTGCATAAATCGTCTGTGAGTAAAACAGTCTGAAAATAAGTCAGGTGATTGTGACCATTCTCTTGAAAAAAAATGTCTTGCAAGTTCTTACACTTCTGTAATGCCATATTCAGTAGCAAACTATGGAAGCATTTCATTTCTTCCTTGGTAACATTTTTCCAGTCCCACCATGCAGAATGTTGTGGAAGTGGTGCCTCTTTACGTATTTTTGCTTGAGCATACCTGTTCATTTCGGCTGCTGTTTGTTGAAATAGGTCATCTGTGAAAATAAACTGAAAGAAAACAGCTGGCAATGATGGAACATTACCAGTTTAACTGATAAAACCACACTTTGAATCATCTAAAGGAAAACCTGTAAAGTCAGAGTTATTTTCACTCCACATTCGCCTTGAATCTTCTGCTGAATCACTAGAAACATGCATATTTTCCTGGTTTTCATTGCTATCTGCACTAAAAGTATTTAGAAGTGAACCAATCTCATCATCAAAATCACTCTCACTACACTGTCACTTAAAGATTTCTCGAAAAGCTGTAAATTCTCATTCTCAGAAAGATTTGAGTGTGAGGAATTTGCCATTGCACTTGTGCAAACTTGAACACAATAATTCCAAAATTCCTATTACGCAACTGCAACAGCTTGACACCAAGTTAACACAGTTTCCCCTATATGGCAGCACTAAGTACCACTGATGCCTAATACTATCAGATTCGAGAACTGAGCATGTGAGAGCTGCAAAAAATTGTGTCGAATGAGGTTTGACATCAGAGTGGGAAACAACGTTTACAATTTTGAGTGCCTTTCAATGTTAGAGTGGAAAGCATTAAATTTAGTCAACAACACTTTCTGAAATAAAAATGTCAAACACTGGTATCACAAATACACCAAACTAAGTATCAAACATTGAATTTATAAGAAATGAAACTTTGTATTTATTAGATAAATGGGGGAAAAGTAATAAAACATTGAAACAAGTAAATACTCAAGGATTACAGGAGACCACTCACCAAAAATCAGCATTGAGCTGTCAATAGGCACACACAGAAGAAAGAAAACTTGCTAGCTTTTAGAGATATCCTTTGATGAGCTAGAGTAAAAACCACACACACACACACACACACACACACACACACACACACACACACACACACACCTATGCCCCTACCTAGTGGTGCAAAACAAGAGGAGAAAACTAGAAGTAAGTCTGGCATCAGAAATGAGAATGTAAAAAAGAAGTTGAGCAGATACAGGTTATGAGGCACCATGCAAGAAATATGCGATGGTAGGATGAAGATATTTGCAGGATAGACAGATGATTTGGAGATACAGTGGCTTGGTTAAAAATTTCACCTATTGAGAATCAGCATTCTTTTATGAATTGTTGTTAATGGATACATAAACAAAATTATTTTGCTCCCGGCAAATCACATTGTTTTTAATAAACATATGAAAATTTTGTAAGCTAAAATAATATTCAAATCAGCTGCATCTAATATTATCTGAACAGTAGAATCCTTACAGTGACCATGTTCATTTGTTACCAAGGTCCCTGACAATTTCCTTATGATGGAAGGAACAAGTCTGTTAAAAACAAAGATGAGAAAGGTAATTTCATTGTTCTCATTGCAAATAATACTGTGTTCATAAAACAAAATGTGAATTAACCTAGAATAACTTACTTACTGTCAGTAGCATATTGGAACTCGATTTTTGCAACTAGTAGGATTTTTGAACAATGACATTCAACAATTCCAAATTACTGGCTTAAAATAAGGAATTATGATATCACATAGAAAGTTCCATGGTATTACCACCAAAAAGTTACATTTGTTCTTGAAACACTTTTCATAATACAACAATGAATTTGTCCAATTATTTACTTTGAATACCTGTTGTCGTAAATGCAATAAAGGTGAACATAATATTCCAGATTTGGGAATACGGTGCCAGGAGGAATGCATTTAACCTCTTTAATACATCTCCTTGTATTTAATAATATTACTGTACTCTTGTACTCCAATGCCATTTAATGACCTGTCATATAAATGTCCTTCACAGAAGTGTACAAGAACTTGATGTATCTATTTTTTTGTTTTATCTTTGTAGGTATCATACCAAAAGAAAAACAACAAGAAATAAAGACTGTAAGAATTGTTAAACGTGAATCAGAACGACGACAGAGGGACCGTGATAGAAGTGGTAATATTGGTATTCCTTTGACAAATGGTGGAATTACTACTGGTAAACGTGCTCCTGCAGCTGATGGCTCTGAAACAGCCAACAGCATATCTGAGGCACAAGGATTTCAGGTAGTGTAATATGTTGTTTCCAAAATACCTCAGCCACAGTTTAAGCTGCTGACCAATAGGCCTTTATCAACATTCTCTGTTTCAGTAGCTAAGTTCGACTTCTCCAGTGCCACATTTTTCATGAAACTCAGTAACTTTGTCGTAGCAACACATTTAAATTAGAGTCAAATATCTCAATTGGCAGAATGTCTAGCTTTAGTTCAAACCAAGAACAAACCAAACAACATTTGAAAAAAAGAGACTGAAGGACAAAATGAAAGATAGTGTGAAATGTTGCAAGCGAAGGAACGGGCTCAAAAGAGACAACATTGACAAAGGGTTACAAAGAAGCCATTAATTTTCTTAAAATCATAGTGCAATTAATCTTGTAAGAGTATCTTACACTTAGATAAATTATCTTTGTGAGTCGAAGATCTATTAAAAGTACTTCTTACTGTTACTCTCTCTCTCCCTCTCCCACCCCGCTCTCTCTCTCTCTCTCTCTCTCTCTCTCTCTCTCTCTCTCTCTGTGTGTGTGTGTGTGTGTGTGTGTGTGTGTGTGTGTGTGTGGGCACACGTGCACACAATTAGGAAATCGAGATGAAATTAGCAGTGAATTTAGACATTTCAGGTTACGACATGTTTAATGACAACCGATATGAACATCAAATGAAATTTATGAAGGAATGTTACCAGTAATTTTGGAGGATTGCACCTCTATCATCATGTGGATTTATTTAAAAATTAACATAACGTGAGTGGTGTGTATGTGTGATTTTCTGGATGTGCTTGTGTGCCTTCACATTCCTCCTAATGATTATCATGCTCATCTTTCCAGCTGTCCTATATGCAGCTCTATATCAGAACCCTCATAACCAGGATCCACTCTTCGTATACATGAAAAAAATGTAGTGGTACTTAAGACTAACGCGTAACTCAACTTTCAAAATTTTACTGACCCATAAAATTCTTTTCATATGAGTGACATGCCCTTCTGTAGCAGGGAAAAGAAGGGGTACAGTAGAAAAATCCTTCTATTGGAGCACAAAAAAGTGACTATACTCCTGTTTAAAATACTCTGACTGAAAAGTGGGGTACCAGGTGCCTCATTCTGTCTTCCTCAGTACCTTACAAAATTTTCCCATAAAATATGGCTTGTGATCATAGTAGCAGTGAACACAGTTGACAGAGACAGAACAATGCTAGGCAGAGAGTGGAGGAGACAATGCTAGTGGGAAAGGAATAAAGAGAAGAAGGAAGTGGAAGTGGGTATAAGCCAGTGATAATGAGAGACAAAGTCAATGAAAATGAATGACAGTGAGAAGAGACTGCAGCAGTGGAAAGGAATGAATGAGATAGCAGCAGTAAGAGAGAGCCAGATGGAGGCAGTGAGAATGAGAGCAGACAGTATTAGAAGGATAGGAGACAATTAAGAGAGACAAATAGATAATGACAAGGAGCTGGGTTGCATGAGTGAGTGTGAGTGGGAAACTGGGAGTGGATGGTATTGAGTAAGTTACAACATTGGACTTGTGTGTGTGAATAGGTTATAGTTACTGGGATTGAGAAGTGAGTTTTATGTTACGAAGAGTTTGAACATGTTAGCGTGCCAAGATTTTTAGAAAATTTTTAAAGGTGCTGAGGAAGATAGACTGAGGCAGGTGGTATCCCACTTTTCAGTCTTTTAAACAAACACTTAAGTATTATACTATCCCATAACCCCAAATCATTCTGTTGTACTGTTGAATGGAATGTACATCCTTTATTTTTTTCCAAATTCCAATCACTCCTATCTGTGGAATATACAGTATATGAATCATCCAATGTAATGCAAAACACACGTGCACCCACAAACACACACACACACACACACACACACACACACACACACACATACACACACACAACTATCCTCTCATACACACTATATGTGATTGTATGTTTACTGAAAAAGAACACTTGAGAAGATGAGCTATAAAGCTAAACTACTTGTTTTATACCTTACTACTGCTCAGAACCCTTCCACTTGGCGTTCGTCTTTTTTGCCGTATACCATTGTTTGGATTCTTTTTGACATTCTATTATGTAATCAGCTTCTCAAGTAACTTTATAAAACTGAAATTTTCATCTTATTGGTCAGGAAAAATATATTTTGAGTCAATATTTTCTGTTGGTCAAGAGGAAAAATGCAGTACCCTGAATAATTTCTCGTATGATGTGCAGGTCACCGAAGTGATGTCAAATAAAAAGACTGGCACTAGTTGGCCAACCAACTGCAGATGAGACCTGCTGCCCAATAATGCCATATGATCGTTTCATTTTCATTTCTCAGATAGTTTTGAAACTATGAAACACTGTTTAGAGATACATTATTATTGTTGGGATGGAAATGACTTTGGCTTTCAAGGCTTCATATTAATATTTGCATTATTTTGTTCATTATCTATTGCAGAAACAACAGCTGGGTCCAGTGGAGGAAGAAATAGGTGAAACATCTCGTCCATTCAGCGAGACATTGCTGTCGGCCTCAGTAGATGATGATGAGGAAGACGATGACCCAGCGATAGATCTCCAGTTTCAAAGATCTTTGTCTCTGCCACGAGGTTTTGGCAAGAGAGAAAGACTGACAGGTGCACCCCCTCCACCACCTATACGATCTGCTTCTCCTAGAGGAGATGGAATGGGTACTGGTGCTAATAGTAGACAACAGCGTGTCAGGGTATGTCTACTCATTATATTTTGTTGCATCTTAGCATGATCATTTCTGCATGTTCTTATCCATTACTAAATCTTTGTCTTGCAACTACTGTCTGGTGAATTTTCTATCCTAGATAGTTTACATTATACTACCCTAATTAGCTGTAAGTATTGTAAAAACTGCTGTTCAATTTTCAACAATTTAATTTCTCAGCTATTAAAATCAGGTAATACTTTTTTGCTTGAAGCAGCAGCAATATTTTCTGCTACATAAGTTTTACCTGGATATTTTTTCTATTATGATATTGTACAATCCTGTGTGTAATTATTTTGAATGAAAGAACTTAAGTCGTCGGCAAGCTTTTTGCTATGATTTCCTTCTATGGCTTCCTCCTTTAAACCTGTCATTTCAGTTCCTCTTTCTATTAGACAATCTTCCATTAATTCACTAATTTCTTAATTGTCAAAAAGTTAAGAATCAAGTGTAAACTGGCTTTTTGATAGAGACTGAATGCTACCCGACAAGAGTATTGTTTGCGACAGTCCACCTTGAAACTTCTTACGGTACTGTGCTCTTGTATTCTGAAAGTGTGTAAAATAAATACTCCAGCCTATTTCTACACTACTGGCAGGAAATGTTTCCCCTAGTACTGTGAATTTGTATATTATGATGATACATGAACTGAAATCTGATGTCCTTCTCTTTCCCTGTAATCTGTTTATGAGTGTAGTGATGACATTTATACACGTGTTCCAACACAATTTCTTAGGTCACCACGATACAGCCACATCAGTTTTCTATATCAGTTATAGAGTATAATGGCAGAGTGCTGGATTTCTAATTGTGACTGGGGAGGTTAAATGGTCAGTCTCTATAATCAAAATAAGCTATCTTTAATTTTAGTTTACTAATGTGTATATTACTAGAATTAAACCCTTTGGATGTAATTGTTAATGCTTGTATGTCATGTAAAATTTATAATTCTAGGGATTGAGCAGATACTTAGAACTGGTAGAAATTAAAAAGTAAAAGGCCCCTTTCTTTTAATCCATTTTATGTAGCATTTCACACAAATGAACACTCATTAATGGAGACCTTTTTGATTTAGATTTCTCTTGTCTCACAAAATCATTACAGGCAATCGAAACAAAATTTTCATTCATTTTGTCTAAATTTCATTTCTCATTCTTATCTTATTTTTCTCTCTCATTCCTCCACCCTTTGCATAATAACTTATTAACCTGTACATTTCGTGTTAGACTTTTGACTGCTCTATTTTACTCTATCCTCAAGAGTTCATATCTTGTGTACCATGTCTCCTGAGTTTCAGTTAGATTTTTTCATGGTGTCTATTTAAATGTTGTCAGTATTAATAATGAGAAGCATTTCAGTAAATTAGCTTATCATTTACAGTCTTTGAATTCAGATTCCACACATAAAAAAACCACCATTTGATAGTTATCAGTCATGATGAAATTGGGGTGAATCTAAAGAACTACTAGTAAACATTTGAAAAAAGAACATTAGATCTCAGTGTTTTAGGGTCTCAGCATCTTGTGGATGGCACATAATGAAGAAAGTGGATGATAGGATGGCATAGAATGGAAGAAAAGTGGGAGAACGGCATAAGGATTTATGACATCTACATCTATCCTCAGCAAACCACTGTGAAATATATGATTTCTGTTGAATCACATATTAATATTTCTTCCTGTTGCACAGTATCAAGTGAGGCAGTGCAGTGGTTAGCACACTGGACTTGCATCACGGAGGACATCAGTTAAAACCGTGTCCACCCACCCTGATTTAGGTTTTCCCTGATTTCCGTAAATTGCTCCAGGAAAATACCAAGATGGTTCCATTGAAAGGGCATGACTGCTTTCCTTCCTCATCCTGTCCCAATCTGAGCTTGTGCTACTTCTCTAATGACCTGATTACTGACGGGGTGTTAAACATTAATCTTCCTTCCTTTTTGTTCCATTTTTATTTGAAGTGTTGGAAGAATGATTGCTGACCTGCCTTTGCATACGCTATAATTGTCTAATCTTGTCTTCTAGATCCTCGGGGAGTATACATGGGGGGTTTAGCACTTCCACAGATTTTTCACTTAATACTGGTTCTCGAAATTTCGTAAGTACGCTTTCACCAGATGCGAGGGGTGTTCAGTGAGTAATGCAGCACATATTTTTTCTCAGCAATGTCCAGTTGAAAAATGCAGACTTTCTTGTGGGATATCGTGGAGTATTCCCATTTCAGCCCCTGTAGTTTCATGAATTTCCAGTTGATGGCAGCCCACGGCCTTCATAATGGCATCTGTAACCGAGGTATGTTCCAAGCACGAAGTATGTGATTTCCATTTAATCACATATTAAGGTTTCTTCCTGTTCCACTTGTACCAAGTGAGACAATGTAGTGGTTAGCACACTGGACTCGCATTCCCTGAGAGGAGCTGAAATATGCTATCCCGGCTGATACACAAAGTTGAAATATGCTCACTTTTTTTTATTTACTTAAATTTGGCATATTTCGTGACAGTACCTTTTCCATTAGATGTTTACGAGGCGGAATTGGTCTTGGCTTCAGTTGTCTATTGGGAGTATGATTCCACAATGCGTCTTTGTCGGCTGCAGAAATGACCTGGTTCAATGTGTTTGCCTCATTTTTGGTGCTTCAAGTACCATTTCTTCGAATATAGTTTCTTCTTATAGTTTGTATAAAAAAATAGTAACATAATTCAAAATTATTTATGATGGCGACCTGCACATTCTCTTACCGTCAACACACACCAGGAGTTAACTGCTGACTGACTATAGTCAAAGACGACTCCAGCGTCAAAGACATTTTACACAACACACAAGCTTCCGCTTGTAATCAGTCTCTTTGCTATTCTTCGACACATTTACTAATAGTAATCAATATGCTTTCACTCACAAAAATATAAGTAAATTAACATATAATAAGGCAAATTATAATTAAAAAATTCTGACAAAAAATATAAGAAAACATTTACAATTTGGTATCGACAAATCCGGTAAAAAAAAAAAACAGATCTCCCAGATCCATTACAGAGCTCACAAAACTTCATTGGACTTTTCTTCCTTATCTACTTCTGAGTTTCTTTTGGCAGAAAACCAGAGCATCGCAGACATTCATAGGGTGTTGCAGAACGTTAATGGAGACTGGCAGTGAACACAAGCACAGTGAGTCACTGGGCAAGGAGTCTGTCATCACTGGAGTGAGTTTGTGCAAACCTATCCAGTCTCCTGCATGCTGGCCGGCTGCACACATCTCTGACTACTGCACTGTTGGACTATGCAGGCATGCTCATTCGATGTGATCAATGAATCACAGTCAAACACCTCACAGCTCAATTGGATGTCTCTGTTGGTAGTGCTGACACACTCTTCCACTTGTTGGGGTATATGAAGGTATGTGGCCACTGGGTTCCTCACTGCCTGACAGAAGACCATAAAGATCAAGAAAGGACAGGTTTCACTAGACATGGCCTGCACCTCAACAAGTATGGGAAAGGAAGGTTACCAAAGCTTATAGGTGACAGCATAGGTGGGGTTGGTGGGATCACTCGTGGTAAAATTCCTGCAGTAGTAGGTGTTAGAGCTGCACCTTTTTTAGATTGAAGTCAGCTGATAGGTATTCCTGCTTAAGGGAAGTCTCTCTAACAAAGGAACCACTTTTGACAAAGCTTAGGTATCCAAGTAATGAGGAAATTAGTATATTTCATCAAAATGTACAAGGTATTAGACATAAAGTTAGTGAATTGCTTATAGATGTTGACTCTGAAATTATTGGTATATCTGAACACTTCTTAAATAAGGAGATAATTCAGAGGCTTCCTTTACCAGGATACAGGTTGGCTGGCAGCTTTTCGAGGAGCTCTTTGCGGTGTGGGGGAGTAGCCGTGTATGTGAAAAACAGCATCCCATTTGAGTCAATTGATGTTTCAAAGTACTGCACTGAAAAGGTGTTTGAATGTTGTGCAGGTGTGGTTAAATTTAATGGAGCTAAACTTCTAACTGTTGTTATTTATAGATCCCCAGATTCCGATTTCACGACATTTTTGCTAAAGCTAGAGGAGGTTCTTGGTTCACTTTGTAGGAAATACAAAAAGTTAGTTATATGTGGTGATTTCAATATTAGTTGTATAAGTGATTGTGTAAGGAAGAGGATGCTGGTAGACCTCCTTAATTCATATAACCTTATGCAAACCGTATTCCTTCCAACGAGAGTGCAAGGGAACAGTAGAACAACCGTAGACAACATTTTTGTTCATTCGTCATTACTAGAAGGGCATTCTGTTAGCAAAAAGGTGAATGGCCTTTCAGATCATGATGCACAAATTTTAACTCTCAAAGATTTTTGTACTGGAACACGTGTTAAATATAGTCATCAGCTGTTTAGGAAAGCTGATCCAGTTGCTGTAGAGACCTTTGTAAACCTTATCAAGGAACAAGAGTGGCAAGATGTTTATAGCGCTGATACAGTAGACGATAAATATAATGCTTTCCTCAAGACTTTTCTCGTGCTCTTTGAAAGTTGCTTTCCATTAGAACGTTCAAAACAGGGTACTAACACAAACAGGCAGCCTGGGTGGCTGACTAGAGGGATAAGAATATCTTGTAGAACAAAGTGGCAATTATATCAAAACGTTAGAAACAGTCAGAATCTAAATGCAGCAGCCCATTATTACAAACAGTATTGTAAGGTGTTTAAAAATGTTATTAGGAAGGCAAAAAGTATGTGGTATGCAGATATAATAGCCAAGTCTCAGGATAAAATTAAAACCATATGGTCAGTCGTAAAGGAAGTGGCTGGTCTGCAGAGACAGGTCGAGGATATAGAATCAGTGCGTAGTGGGAATGTCCGTGTTACTGATAAGTCGCATATATGTACAGTATTTAATAATCACTTTCTGAATATAGCAGGTGGACTAAATAGAAACCTAGTCCCAACAAGGAATCATATAGCACTCTTAGAAAAAAGTGTTCCGAGACTGTTACCTGAAATGCTCCTCCATGATACTGACAAGAGGGAGATTGAGTTAGTAATTAAATCACTAAAGACCAAGAACTCTCATGGATATGATGGGGTATCTAGCAGAATACTGAAGTATTGTTCTATGTATGTTAGCCCAGTACTGAGCCATATCTGTAACTTTTCCTTTAGGAGTGGTCGGTTTCCTGACCGATTAAAGTACTCGGTAGTGAAGCCACTTTATAAAAAGAGAGACAGGGATAATATTGACAATTATAGACCTATTTCTATGCCATCGGTTTTTGCTAAAGTTATCGAGGAGGTTGTATATACAAGGTTACTGCAGCATTTAAATTCACATAATTTGCTGTCAAATGTTCAGTTTGGTTTTAGAAATGGTTTAACAACTGAAAATGCTGTATTTTCTTTTCTCTGTGAGGTTTTGGATGGATTAAATAAAACGTTGCGAATGCTAGGTGTTTTCTTTGATTTAACGAAGGCTTTTGACTGTGTTGACCACAAAATATTACTGCAGAAGTTGGACCATTATGGAGTAAGGGGAGTAGCTTACAATTGGTTCGCCTCTTACTTTAAGAACAGAAAGCATAAGGTAATTCTCCGCAATATTGAGAGTGGTAGTGATGTTCAGTCCCAATGGGGCACTGTTAAGTGGGGCGTTCCCCAAGGGTCGGTGCTGGGGCCACTGCTGTTTCTTATTTATATAAATGATATGCCTCCTAATATTACAAATGATTCAAAAATATTTCTGTTTGCTGATGACACTAGCTTGGTAGTGAAGGATCTTGTGTGTAATATTGAAACAGTATCAAATAATGTAGTTCCTGAAATAAGTTCGTGGCTTGTGGAAAATAATTTGATGTTAAATCACAGTAAGACTCAGTTTTTACAGTTTCTAACTCACAATTCAACAAGAACCGATATTTTGATCAGACAGGATGAGCATATTATAAGCGAAACGGATCAGTTCAAGTTCCCAGGCATTCGGATAGATAGTAAGCTGTTGTGGAAAGCCCATGTCCAGGATCTTGTTCAGAAACTAAATGCTGCTTTATTTACCATTAGAACAGTATCTGAAATAAGTGACATTTAAACATGAAAAGTAGTCTACTTCACATATTTACATACGCTTATGTCATATGGTATTATTTTTTGGGGTAATTCTTCTGATTCGAAAAGGGTATTTTTGGCTCAAAAACGGGCTGTTCGAGCTATATGTGGTGTAAGTTCGAGAACCTCTTGTCGACCCCTATTCGATAGTCTGGGAATTCTGACATTGCCCTCACAGTATATATTTTCTTTAATGTCATTTGTTGTTAGCACTATTAGCCTATTCCCAAGAGTTAGCAGCTTTCACTCAGTTAATACTAGGCAGAAATCTAATCTGCGTGAGGAGTGCACTTCCTTGACTCTTGTGCAGAAAGGAGTGCAGTATTCTGCTGCATCCATTTTCAATAAGCTACCACAAGAACTCAAAAATCTTAGCAGTAGCCCAAACTCTTTTAAGTCTAAACTGAAGAGTTTCCTCATGGCTCACTCCTTCTATTCTGTCGAGGAGCTCCTGGAAGAGCTAAAAAATTAAGCAAATTCCAGTGTTACATTGTTGATTTTCTTTATTTGAACTTACTTGTCACCTGAATACGTTTTTTTATATTTCATTTAATCTGTTTCTAATATCGTGTTATAATTTCATGTATTGACTCGTTCCATGACCATGGAGACTTCTCCTTAATTTGGTCCCATGGAACAATAAATAAATAAATAAAAATAAAAATTAAAAAAATCTGTGTGGAATTGCTTGCATGTTACGAAGCTGAATGTGACAAATTTTTGTCAAAAATTATCACAGATGATGAAACATTGGTTCATCACTTTCAACCAGAAATATAACGGCAATTCGTGGAGTGGTGCCACACTACCTCTTCTCTGAAGAAAAACTTCAAAGCCACACCTTTAGCCAGAAAAGACGATGGTGACAGTCTTCTGGGGCTCTGAAAGTGTTATTCTGTTTCATATCCTCCCTCATAGTGCAACTGTCAACTTTGAAGTGTATTTTGCTTCCCTCAGGAAACCGAAGAAAGAACTTCAGCATGTTCATCACCACAAAAATGCAAACAAACTTCTCCTTCTCCATAACAACACAAGGCCTCACACAAGTTTATTATTACTATAGCTTCAATTTGGGTTTCAGTTCAGTGGTCAAATGATGGTATCTTTGTATGTTTATCCTGTGTGAATGGTTTTTTAAATGCAAAATTTAAAACTTCAGCTTTTGTTTTGCTATCTTCAACTGTCACACCAGACTGGTCAGTGAGTGACTGGATGGAAGCCTTAGAACCACTTAGCGATTTTACATGGGACCAGAACTATGTCTGGTTCTCTGCCAGACCTTCTGCTAAGATATAATGGTGGTAATTGATCTTTTCAAAGATGCACAAATCTTTACCAATCTTTGCTTGTCATCATTTGTGAATTCTTTTTTGAAACAAGAGTTTAACAACCTCTGCTTCCTCATTAGTTTACAAATTTCATTGTTAAATCATGGTGGACCTTTTCTGTCCTTAATCCACTTACAAGGCACATAATTCTCCTGACCACAATTTACAGTTTCTGCTTATATTTTGCCTATAATCTGTCTATGTCCATCTTACTGGAACTAAATGATGACAATTCACTGTCCTAATGAGATGTTAACAACTGCTTATGAGTACTTTATAGAAGAAACATTCTCCCAGCCTACTTGACTGATTTATGATCTCATAACAAACAATGGAAAATCCAGGATGAAATATAACAATATTATGAAAAGGAAAGTTGCTACTCACCATATAGCGGAGATGCTGAGTTGCAGATAGGCACAACAAAAAGACTCTCACAATTAAAGCTCTCAGCTATTAAGGTCTTAGTCAACAATAGACCACACACACACACACACACACACTCCCTCTCATTCACGCAAACACCACTGACACACACGACTGCAGTCCCAGACAGCTGAAACCACATTGTGAGCAGCAGCACCAGTGCATGATGGGAGTGGTGACTGGGTGGGGGTAAGGAGGAGGCTGGAGTGGGGAGGGGGGAAGGATAGTATGGTGGGGGTGTCAGACAGTGAAGTGCTGCAGGTTAGACGGAGGGAAGGCAAGAGGTGGGGAAGGATTGGGGGGGGGGGGGGGGGAGGTGACGGGAGGAAGTAGCAGAAAAGGAGAGAAATATAAAAGACTGGGTGTGATGGTGAAATGACTGCTGTATAGTGCTGGATTGGGAACAGGGAAGGGGCTGGATGGGTGAGGACAGTGACTAATGAAGGTTGAGGCCAGGAGGGTTACAGGAACATAGGATGCACTGCAGGGAAAGTTCCCACCTGTGCAATTCAGAAAAGCTTGTGTTAGTGGGAAGGATCACTATGGCACAGGCTGTGAAGCAGTCATTGAAATGAAGGATATCATGTTTGGCAGCATGTTCAGCAACAGGGTGGTCTACTTGTTTCTTGGCCACAGTTTGTCGGTGGCCATTTATGTGGACAGACAGCTTGTTGGTTATCATGCCTAGATAGAATGCGGCACAGTGGTTGCTGCTTAGCTTGTAGATCACATGACTGGTTTCACAGGTAGCCCTGCTTTTGATGAGATAGGCAATATTAGTGACCGGACTGGGGGGGTGGGGAGGGGGGGGGGGGAGGATTTATGGGACAGATCTTGCATCTAGGTCTATTACAGGTGTATGAGCCATGAGGTAAGGGATTGGGAGCAGGGGTTGTGTAATGATGGATGATGGATGGCAGAATACCACTGTGGGAGGGGTGGGAAGGCTAGTGGGCAGGACATTTCTCATTTCAGGGCACGACGAGAGGTAATCGAAACCCTGGCGGAAAATGTAATTCAGCTGCTCCAGTCCTGGGTGTTGCTGAATTACAAGGGGGAATACTCCTCTGTGGCTGGACGGTGGAACTTTGGGAGGTGGTGGGAGACAGGTTAGATAAGGCACGAGAGATTTGTTTTTGTACAAGGTTGGGAGAATAATTACGGCCAGTGAAGGCTTCAGTGAGACCCTCGTTATATTTTGAAAGGTACTGCTCATCACTGCAGATGCGATGACCATGGGTGGCTAGGCTGAATGAGAGGGACTCCCTGGTATGGAATGGGTGGCAGCTGTCGAAGTGGAGGTATTGGTGGTGGTTCGTAGGTTTGATATGGACAGAGGTACTGATTTAGCCATCTTTGAGGTGGAGATCAACATCCAGGAAGGTGGCTTGTTGCGTTGAGTAGGACCAGGTGAAGCAAATGAGGGAGAAGGTCCTTAGTCAACAATGTACACACACACACACACACACACACACACACACACACACACACACACACACACAAATGCCAATCACACACATGATTGCAGTCTCAGCCAACTGAAACCCCACTGTGAGCAACAGCACAGTGCCACCATTACACCCTGAGGCAGCAGCCTGAAGGTGACTGACCATAGCCAAAACTGCAGTCAGCTACCCCAGACTGTGGCCAGCTTCTTCTACATCTGCACACAGCATGCATGCATCCTACCCAGCAGCCTAGCAAGACTAAATGAAGAAGTAAACTATAAAAGCAGACATAAACCCAGATATGCAGTATGCTAACCTCCTGATCAGGCACCAATGGGCACTGATGCCTTAATGATATATGTAGCCAGTTGTTCAGAAGAAATGAAAATTGCACTACTGATTTTGTAAAATATACTGTGAAGAAGACAAAGGAAAAGATAAACATGTATCTAGCCGTTCTGGAGATGTGTATCAGCCAAGAGGTGGGGCCTGACTGACAAGCTTACTAAATGAACAGGCACTTATCTTCAAAACAAAACAAATGAGCAACTACTATGCTACAGAGTGAATGAATTTACACTTACAAAATGCAGGATTAAACTTCTTAAAGATAGAAACACATGCAAAATTTTAAAAATATACTACAAGAAAAACATGGGAAAAGACAAACACATAACTTGCCTATCTCGAGGTGTGTATCACCTAAGTGCTGGGGCCCTAATCTCCTTGATCCATGTCTTTTGGAATGTAATATGAGAAAAGTGCAAGTGGGTGTCATATGGCAGAATTTTTTGTAATATGTGCTGGTTATTGTTTGAGTTACCTCATTGTGTTTGAGCTCAGAATATGTTATAGGATTCTACAACAAATGGCTGTCAAATACATGGATGGTAGTTTTGTAGATCACTTATGCTACTTTTCTTGTAGACAGGTTTGACCTGTGCTTTCTTAGAACCCACTAAGGACAGTTTTGTGTTCAACTGATCTACAGTATATTACGGCGAAAAGAGGGGTAATTCAGACACAAATGCTGTGCCATATCCAATAGGGATTACATTGGCCCTAGGAATTTTGCTCAGATTTAATGATTTCAGTCATCTGTCAATGCCATTGACTAATGTGTATAGTGAGAGATGGGCAGAAGCAGACTAATTATAGAGCACAAACATCAGTAGAGACCACTGGGGTCTGAATGGAAGCAGAATGCTTAATTGTGATCTCCATCATATCTGGTAACAATCCTTAAGCTTTCCCCTTTAATTTTGAAGTTACTTACTTCAGCCATAGTGCATAGACTTATTTTAACATTTGACACACAGATCATTTGCATGTTGAGGAACCAATTCCTGTATTTATCCTCTTTCATTGTTTTCCTCAAATTTTTGCATTGAATAGAATTACGATTAGCACTCCCAATTTTTTTATATTTCTGTTAAATGTGTATTTTGATAAGACTGCAATAGATGTTGCATTATTATGAATGGCTTCCTGAAAATTTCACAAGTATTTCTGACAACATGGCATCTTTATTGCTATGTCAAGAAAACTACACCATGAGCAAAGGAATAAACAAGACAATGCGCATTAGGATAGACTGATACTCACCACATAGAGGTGGTGATGAGTGGCAGCCAGACCCAACTGCCTCATCCCATTCTCTGCTCCCACTCCAGCCTCACACATGCCTCCTGTTCACCCAGCTCACCTGCATGGTCCTCTCTCTGCCCCTCTCCTCTCCTCCCCCCTCCCCAATTCCCTCTTCCAGCACAGCTCTCCTGATGCTGCAGGTATCAGCACCCCATACTGACCCCACTACATCTCTGTACACTAACACAGGCACCCTCGCAGCACCTTCCCCCACCCCTACCCTTCTATGCTTTTACCCTGCTATTCTTTCCATTCCTTGCCCCCATGCCTCTTTCACTGTATCCCCACTGCCCACTCCAGCCAAGACTGCTACTCACTGAAGTAGTTCTACAGCAAGCACCCTGAGATGACAGTGGTCATATGTGTGTGTGTGTGTGTGTGTGTGTGTGTGTGTGTGTGTGTGTGTGTGAGTTGTGCATTTATGAATGTGCATTTCTTCATTTGATAGAGGGCTTTTTCTGAAAGCTGAATAATGTCCAACAGTCCACTTTTAAATATGCCACCCAATCCCTCCTCTATGTGTTAAGTAGCAGTCTATCCTAATTAGTATTGTTATTGTTCATCTGTTCAGATTTTTTGTAATTTGAAACAACAAAACAATTTCACAGTGCATGTGAAACTCAAGCAGGTAAATATTTTTCTGTTTTCAAAACTCTGCTTCAAATTGTGTGTATGCTTTCACCTCGAGCTTACCTAGCACGCTGTCCCTCGACCTGCATGGCACCTGCCTATAGTTCAAGGATGGCGAGTACACCAGTGTGAGCAGCAGCCCTAGTCCAAGCCCAAGCCCTTCGCAGCTGTCACCGGTGTTCAAGAGCCAAGCTGCACGTGCCATCGTGCAGGAAGTGTCCCAGTCACCACGCAAGAGGGCTGTTCCCAAAGAGAAGAGGCGTCACCACACAGTCTCCAGCAGCAAGCCACTGCTTGATATGGAAGTGTCTGCATCAAGAATGGTAAAAAGAGTGCATGCTCACATTTCTTCCAGTTTCCCTGCTATCTGCGCACCTGCTTTAGCATTAGTATATAAATGTTACCATTACTTTTTAAGCTGAGTTAGCATTTTTTTAAAAGAATGCTGTTCACATAAAAATCCACTGGTCCTTTTTATTCTATTTTAAAAAGCCGATATTGACATTATAAGTCACTTCAATAAATGGCTTTCCCAGTTTTGTTTAGCTTTAGAACTTTCTTATTACAGTTTTTTAATATTGTTCTGTGCAATACTAAGAGAGACACTGAATATTGAGACTATCTAACTCAAGATTTTGCATTTGAATATGTAAATAAAGTCAATCATAGAACATTCAAAATAAGTGTATAAAACAAAAATTTGAAACGCAGGTTTTTAATAAAAGTAATAGACAGCAAAAGCACATATAGTAAAAGATAAGATATTGAGAATCAAGTATTGACATGCAGAACAGAGTGAATGCTAACTTCTATTTTCAGTTCTGACTGTTCTCCCCCATAAGTTGAGAGAGCAGCCAGATATGTAGATTAGTGGATGCTTATTTTTTGGCTATATCCACAAAAAAATTTTTGGTTACCTTTTTAAATTTATGGAAAGAATAGCAAATTCATAAGTTATAAGTTCTGCTTGAGAATTATGAATTATTTAAGAATAAAGGAGATGACTCACCAAAAGGCGGAAGTGGTGCTTTGTCGATAGGCTACTCAAGAAGGAGGTATAGAGCTTTGATAGCTTTCAGAATGCACTTCATTTTTCAAGCTTGTAGGGAAAAAACACACACACACAAACATGTGCCTGTCTCTGTACATTGTGCTCAGGCAACTGCCAGCTCTTTCTTGGCCGACTGTGAGTCGGGGTGAGGTGGTGGAGGGGGACAGCAAATTACCTTAGGTTTAGGCCAGAAAGGTTAGGGGAGCGAAGGATGTGCTGTAAGGATAGCCCCCATTTACACAGCTCAGAAAACCTGGTGGTGGTGGGTAGGATCGAGATGGCACAGGTTGTGAAGCAGCCAGTGAAAACTCACTTGTTGTGTTCTGCCGCCTGTTGTGCCACTGGGTGGTACACCTTGTTTTTGGTAGTGACCATTCATTCTAGTTTACTGCTGGTCGGTTGTTATACCAATGTAAAATGCTATGCAGTGGTTGAGCAGAGCTGGTATATAACATGGCTACTTTCACAGGTGGCCTGTCCTCTGTTGATGTAGGATAAGCCTGTGATGGGACTGTAATAGGGGTGGATTGGACAGGTCTTGCATCTGTGTCTTAAACAGGCATGAGGTTTGGGGTGGGAGTGGCAGAAGGATGGACTAGGATGTTGTAGAGGGTGGGTGGGTGGCAGGCCACCACTCTGCAAAGGATTGGAAGTATCTTGGGTAGGATGTCCCTCATTTCAGGGCATAATGATGGATAATCAAAGCCCTGAAGGATGCGGTTCAATCATTCCAGGCCGGAGTGACTAGGGGACCACTTCTTTGTGGTTAGTTCTTGGGATGTCTGTGAGGATCAGGTGCGTTTGATGATATGGCATAGGAGATCTGTTTGTGAATTAGGTCTGGAGGATATTGCCTGTCTGTGAAGGCCTTTGTGAGGCCTTCAGCATACTCGGTGAAAGAGTTCTTATTACTGCAGATGCATGGGAGGGATTTTTTGGTGGGAAGGTGTGGTAGCTGTCAACAGGAAGGTACTGTTGGTGATTGGTGGGTTTTATGTGAACCAAGGTAAGGATAGAGCCATCTGAGAGGAAGAGATCGACGTCTTGGAAGGTAGCACAATGGGTAGAGCAGAATCGGGTGAACTGGGTGGGAGAAAAGGTGTTGAGACTGTGGAGGAATGAGGGTAAGTTGTCCTGACCTTGGGTCCAGATCTCATAAAGATGTCATCAATAAGCCTGAAGCAGAACAAGGGTTTGGGGTTTCGGGAAGCTAGGAATGTTTCCTCTAGTCATCCATGCAGAGGTTGGCATAGGAGAGTGCCATGCAAATGCCCATGGCTGTGCCACAAACTTTTTGTATACCTTCATTTCAAATGTGCGGTAGTTATGGATTAGGATGTAGTTGGTAAGGTGTACAAGGAATGAAGCAGCATGTCTGGAATCTGCCGGGCATTGGGAGAGGTAGTGTACAAATGTGGCAGGCCATAGGCATGAGGGATGTTGGTGTATAGGAAGGTTGCATCAACAGTGATGAGTAGGGATCCAGAAGGTACGGATGTAGGGATGGTGGAGAGCCAGTGCAGGAAGAGGTGGTATCTTTAATGTGGGAGGCTGGATTTTTGACAGTTGGTTGGAGATATTAATCAACAAGGGCTGAGATTCTTTCAGTCGGGGCACTGTAACCAGCCACAATGTGGCACCCAGGATTGTTAGGTTTGTGGATTTTTGGAGCATATAGAAGGTGGTTCTGGGAAGGGCCTAAGGATTTCAGCAGGGATTGAAGGTTATGTTGGACTTCTGGGCTTTGTCACACCCATGCCATCTGGATCCTCCCCACCACCACCAGATTTTCAGAGCTATGCAGATGGGAGCTATCCTTACAGCATATTCTTTGTTCCCATAATCTTCCTGGCCTAAACCTAAGGTAACTTGCTGTCCCCCCACCCCCTACCCCACATCACCCCAGTATACTCACAGTGGGCCAGGGAAGAGGTAGCAGTCGACTGAGCACAGTGTAGGGAGACAGGTGCGTGCATATATATATATATATATATAAATACAAAGATGAGGTGACTTACCGAACAAAAACGCTGGCAGGTCGATAGACACACAAACAAACACAAACATACACACAAAATTCAAGCTTTCGCAACAAATTGTTGCCTCATCAGGAAAGAGGGAAGGAGAGGGGAAGACGAAAGGAAGTGGGTTTTAAAGGAGAGGGTAAGGAGTCATTCCAATCCCGGGAGCGGAAAGACTTACCTTAGGGGGAAAAAAGGACAGGTATACACTCGCACACACGCACATATCCATCCACACATACAGACACAAGCAGACATATTTAAAGACCTGCCAGCGTTTTTGTTCGGTAAGTCACCTCATCTTTGTATTTATATATAATTTTTCCCACGTGGAATGTTTCCTTCCATTATATATATATATATATATATATATATATGTGTGTGTGTGTGTGTGTGTGTGTGTATGTGCATGTTTTCCCTACAAGCTTGAAAAAGGAAGTACATTCCAAAAGCTACCAAAGCTCCGTATCTCCTATTTGTATACCTATCGATGATACAGCACTTCTGTCTATTGGTGAGTAGTCTCTTTTATTCCTAAAAAATTCAGAACGTAGTGTCTAGTTCCTCAATTTAAACAGACAGCTCTCTAACCATAGAAAGAGGTGATTAGAAGAGATACAACCCAGTAACAGGTCTGAGACACTAAATACAAGGGGAAATTGCACTGTTATGTTCCATAATGATACACGAGACAGCACCTCCAGAACACCAATCAGTCATAACACCAGGGTGTGACAGGGACAATGCAGTCCAAAAATCATTAATATGCATACAACAAGTATAATATGCTCAAAGTCAGAATGCATTAATTGGTGGACAGGTAAAATATTTTTAAATTTTACCTACCTTCCACTTTGTACGGTCATAAGTTGTCCTAGCACTGCAACATGGCAAAGGCAGAAACTTCTCTCATGTTTGAGTCACATTGAGTAATGATTAATGGTTGCCAATAAACAGACCAGAAAACAGTGTAAAACTCTTATAAACAAATATTGAAGATCTTTGCAAAGCATGAATGAGTAATCAGCAAAGCAATAAAAGATACAGGAAAGTGACAGAAGTGTAAGACATGTAACTCTCAGGTTGGAATGGAATGTGCAGATCTGTTTATTGTTGTAAATAATGTTCTGAATGTAGATGAATATATGATTACTATCAAAATGAAATGAATGATGACTTGTATTGATTTCTTCCTTGTTCCAGTTATTCAGTGACAGCTAAATTTTATATTTTACTTTGATTCCAAATTAAATTCAAAAGCATAATATTTATCTGTTTTGTTGTGTTATCAGTATTTGCCCAGTTTCTGTTGTGACTCATTGGAGCTTTTTTAACTGTCAGTTATCAGTTTCCACTCTTGAATTTTGTGATCATATTTCTTCTGGCCATTATTTTCTCCATTCCATCAGTTTTTGTCTCAGTCCTCACTCTCCACTACCTAAAACATTGTGTGGTATCCTGTTGCAATGTACTGAGCACAACATAATGATACACTGTCACCTCCCATTTACATGTAGTTCAGTATCCAATTTCTCTCTCACTTCACTCATCTTAGTGTAATGATAATGTTAATTTTTCTTTCAGCAGATTGATGACGCTGTTACATTGTGAGACACTCTTTAGGAAAATTAGTGTCTGACAAATTACAGTCTGATCAGAAATGATAAACATAATTCTTAAATAACCCAACTTTGTTGTGAAAACTACCTGATATGTGTTTCCCTGCGCTATTCTATAAATATCGCAACTGCAGGGATTGCAGTAATGCTTACAATATCATTTACACAGACTGTGAAAGTAATCAAAGCTAGTAATATTCTGTCTGTTTCAATGACTGTGGATTTTGAGCAACTACATTAAGTTGATATATTTCTGACTTTGTAGCCAAGTTAACTATTTCCTATTTCACACATAAATTTCACTCTAAACTTTTGGAAAACATGTTGTTTTCGTAGTCTGAAATTATCTGCATCAGAAAATGTTGATTCCATGGTGGAATAGTGTATTATGGAAATCTCTGTAATGAAATTTTTAGGTTATATTAATTCAAAGTCAGATTTAAACAAATACATAACATAAAAACGTTGACAAAACCCAAATTATCATCTGTTTGTTGTTTCCTGCATAAAAACTTTTAGAATTACAGATGGTAATAAACTTTAGGTGAAACTAAATGTTACCCAAACCATTCATCCTTTTTTCAGGGATCTGCACGGTCGCGAGATGATCTGGATATGGAACGAGCACTCCGCCCACGTATTAATGCACCTGATGTTGTCAGGTCAACAATGAGTCACAAGGACTTTAAATACAATGAAAACACCATTGATAGTATACTTGGTACACCAAGCAAGATTATTATCCCAGAACGCTACATTCCTGAGCAGGTACTGTCACAACACAAGTTAAAAATCTGTATTCCTTGTTTTTCCATTTTGTTACCTTACATAATAGCATTTCAAGTTTTATGTGCATCAGTTAATTTTAAAATGCCAGCATCATAAATTATCCGGAAGAATGCCCTCAGAATCAAATAGAAATTCCATGTTTTTATGTTACTTAGGCACCTGAACTTTCTGCAGAAGAGCAGTTGCATCGCCTTAAGAAGGCAGAAGCAATTCGAAAGATGCTTTCCGAAACAAGTGCAATTAGTGCTTCTGAGGGCATTGGTAAGTACAAGCAACCTCTGCTTATATTTGTACAATATATGAATTGTAATTACATCTTAACTTGTTGTAGTGTACCTCTTGTGTTATAAATGATATATGGGCTAACATAGTAGAATTTACAATCTTATTGTTTGATTTTCATGGCACAAGGAGGAAAAAAAGAAAAGTATTTGAATTTAGTAACTGTAATTTATCACTGGAGTTTCTAGATATTTCCAATTTGTTATCATATGTCTACAAGCAGCCTGTGAAACTTTTTTATCATTCAGAGTACAGATATCACTGTGACAATACCTTAATTACTGAAAAATGAATTATTGTTTCAGAAATAGTTGTTGCAGGTTTTTTCATCATTGATATTCCATTCTCAATTGTTGATGAGATTGAAGGAATTTGAATACAAAGAACTTAAAACTGTATTGTATGGGGAAGTCTGGAGAGGTTATTCTATCAGGCAGAGAATTTAAAATGTCTGAGGTGATAATAGTGAGAGGATGATTATGGTGTGTCTTTCAGGATGAAACTCATAGACCTCCCCTTGTCATCAGAGAAAAAATGAGTGAGGTTTTTATTTTAACTTACCCATGCATGCCTTTTTGTGGTTATGTGAGACTTGTATGTGCTGTTTCAAACTTCGAGACAGAATTGCTGACCAGTACTTACCTTAAGGAGGAGATGAAATATTTTGTACTGGTGACAGAGCTCATAAAATTAAGCTAAACTATCCTAGTTTTTGAACCCAGTACTTCCATTCTGAGAGCGTGAGAAGGTGTTATAGGAAAGGTTGAAAAGGAAGTCTAGGTCACTTAAGCCCTAAGATGATGTGGAGTCATCTGTTGTAAGGATGAGGGGAGAGTTTCTCTCGTAACTGGAATAAAATTATAACTGCATCTTTTTGCCAACCTCCCAACTCAAATGATACAATGAATGAAAGGTTCAAAGAAAACTGAATCCAATATCAAAGTGCCCGACTCATTAATTATTTACCCTCGATGTGTTGTTGAAAATACATGTTGAAATTCGGAGGTATGTGTAAAACATCATCTGAAATTGTGCTAAACACAGTCTCTGAAAATTATTTCCAGCAGTTAATACTAAATGGTTGTGAAAACACACTTGATCTCTCAGCAAAAATAATCCTGAGCTAATAGCAAGCATCAAAGTGGATACAGGGATTAGTGAAGACAGGGTTGTCATACCAAGACTGAATACTGTAACTCTCAAATTTACCAAAAATAAATGAAAAATATATCTATTCAAAAAAGAAGATAAAAATTCGCTTGTCATCTATCAGAGAGACAATCTCCACTCCTTCCAAATAAACAATGTAAGTGTAGACCATATGTGGCTTGAATTCCGAGAAATACTGTCAACAGCTATTGAGAGATTTATACGAAATAAATTAACAAACGACAGAGCTGATCCCCCATGGTACACTAAACAGAATCACAATGAAACCATGTCTCTAAACCTGACAGAGAATCCAAAGAGATTCTTGTTGTTTGTAGAGTGTGCTAGCAGCAAGATACAGTCAATGTGTTCTCTGTGCAATAGCAGTGGAAATAGTATTGACGACAGAGCCACTAAAGCAGAGATATTAAACACAGTTTTTTGAAATTCCTTCACTGAAGAAAACAAAGTAAATATTCCAGAATTTGAGTCAAAAACAACTGCCTGCATGAGTAACTTAGAAGTAGACACCCTCAGAGTAGTGAAGCAACTTAACTTGGTTAATAAGAGCAAGTCTTCCAGTCCAGATTGTCTGTCAGTTAGGTTCCTTTCGGAGTATGCTGATGAAATAGCTCCATCTTAACAGTCATATACAATTGCTTGTTCAAGGAAAGATTCATACCCAAAGACTGGAAAGTTGCATGGGTCACACCAATATTCAAGAATGTCAATAGGAGTAATCCACTAAATTACAGGCCCATATCATTAATATCGATAAGCAGCAGGATTGTGGAACATAAATTGTTTTAGCACATTATGAATTACCTTGAAGTCAACTGAGATTTAGATGTTGTTCTTGTGAAATGCAACTAGCTCTTTCCTCAGATGAAGTACTGAGTGCTATCAGCAAGGGATTTCAGATTGATTGCGTATTTCTCAAAAGCCAGAAGGCTTTTGATACTGAACCTCGCACATGGCTTATAATCAGATTGCTTACTTATGGAATATTGACTCAGTTACACTACTGGATTTGTGATTTCCTGTCAGAGAGGTCACAGTTTGTAGTAACTGATGGAAAGCCATCAAGTAAAACAGAAGTGATTTCTGGCATTCCCCAGGATAGCGTTATATAAACGATTTAGGAGACAATTTGAGCAGCAGTATTAGGTGTTCTGCAGATGATGCTGTTGTTTACTGCCTTGTTAAATCATCAGAAGATAAAAAAAACACTGTAAAACGATTTAGAAAAGTTATCTTTATGGTGCAAAAATTGACAATTGACCCTAAATAATAAAAAATTTGAAGTCATTCGCATGAGTGCTAAAAGGAATTCATCAAACTTTGATTACATGATAATTCAGTCCATTCTGAAGGCCATAAATTCAACTAAATACCTAGGAATTATAATTACAAACAACTTAAAGTGGAAAGAACACCTAGAAAATGTTGTGGGGAAGATGAACTGAAGAATTTGTTTTATTAGATGAACACTTAGAAGCTACAACAGATCTACGGAAGAGACTGCTTACATTACACTTGTCTGTTCTCTTAAAAGAAGTATTGCTGTGTGATGTGGGATCCTTACTAGATAGGATTAATGGAGTAAATTGAGAAAGTTCAAAGAAGGGCAGCACATTTTGTATTATCATGAAATAAGCAAGAAAGTGGTACTGGCATGATACAGGATATGGAGTGGGCATCACTAAAACAAAGGCATTTCTCCTCATGGCGGGATCTTCTCACAAGATTTCAATCACTAACATTCTCCTCCCAATGCAAAAGTATTTTGTTGATGCTGCCCTACATAGGAAGAAAAGATCATCATAATAAAATAGGGGAAATCAGGGCTAACACAGAAAGATATAGTTGTTCATGTTTTCCACGCACTGTTCGAGAGTGGAATAATTGAGAATTATTGTGGCAATGGTCCAGTGAATCTTCTACCAGCCACTTAAATGAGATTTCCAGAGTTGTTGTTGTTGTAGTCTTCAGTTCTGAGACTGGTTTGATGCAGCTCTCCATGCTACTCTAACCTGTGTAAGCTTCTTCATCTCCCAGTACCTACTGCAGCCTACATCCTTCTGAATCTGCTTAGTGTATTCATCTCTTGGTCGCCCTCTATGATTTTTACCCTCCATGCTGCCCTCCAGTACTAAATTGGTGATCACTTGATGCCTCAGAACATGTCCTACCAACCGATCCCTTCTTCTAGTCCAGTTGTGCCACAAACTCCTCTTCTCCCCAATTCTATTCAATACCTCCTCATTAGTTATATGATCTACCCATCTAATCTTCAGCATTCTTCTGTAGCACCACATTTTGAAAGCTTCTATTCTCTTCTTGTCTAAACTATTTATTGTCCATGTTTCAATTCCATACATGGCTACACTCCATACAAATACTTTGAGAAACGACTTCCCGACACTTAAATCAATACTCGATGTTAACAAATTTCTCTTCTTTAGAAACGCTTTCCTTGCCATTGCCAGTCTACATTTTATATCCTCACTACTTCGACCATCATCAGTTATTTTGCTCCCCAAATAGCATTTGAGTAGCCTTGTAGATGTACAGTTTTACTGAGTGAATTTTTCTTTTGATACCATTCCCATCTTGGTCATGTTGTCTGTGAATCATAATAAAAACAATTGGGTCTCATCACCTGTAATCACACTGTCCAAGAAATCATAACATAACTGTATAGATAAAAAAAAATCTACTCACCAAGTGGCAGCAGGAGAAAACATGTAATAAAAGTTAAGGAAATGTTCAAGCTTTCAGAACCAGTGTCTCCTTCTGGCAGAAAGGCTGAAGGGTAAGGAAGAGAGAGCTGAGTGAAAAGGTCTGGTGAAGTTTAGGAAATGGGGAGGGTTACAAAAAAAAAAAATGCTCAGAACCCAGGTCAGGGTGACTTACCAGATGGGATGTGAAGGAAAGACTGATTTTTGGGTACTACACCGGACAAGATTTGAAAAACTGGGAGCTTAAACGGGGAAGATAAGTAAAAAGCAAAACAGAGATTACTGAAAAAAACATTGTGAAAGAGTTAATAAGAGTGGAAAGCTAACTGCATTATTTGTGGGCAGAGTTTTGAGAAACTGATGTCAGGGGAGAATCCAGATGGAACATGTGCTCAAACAGTACTGACGTCATGACTGTCATGTTGTAGAGCATGCTCTGGAACAGGATATTGTGTGTTGCCAGTATACACCCTATGTCTATGCCCATTCATCCTAACTGACAACTTGGTCACAGTCACACCAATGTAGAAATCCAAACAGTGTTTACCTAACAGCTGGTACATGACATGTCATTTTACAGGTGGCTTACCCTTTGATTTTGTCAGTTACAGGTCTGGTATAGTTGGTGGTAAGAGGGTGTATAGAGCAAGTCTTACAGCAGGGGGAGAGTGGCCACAGCAGTAGCACCCATTGAGTAGGAAAATGTGTGCGGAAGGAGCATAGAATCCGACCAGGGTATTTCAGAGAGTGGAGGGGGGGCGGGGGGGGGGGGAGGGGGCAAAAAGTTACCATATTCTAGGTGTTGTGGGCAAAATGTCAGACAGAACTGACCTCATTTCAGGGCACAATTTTAGGAAGTCATTACATTCTATACAGGTGTCCTGAATGGAATTTGTATTCCACCTTCACCTTTTCCCAACCCTGGTGGTTTTGTGAGGTGTGCATCTCCTAAAGCTTGCTGCAACATCAAAAATGTAGCAGTTGCAGATTTGCAAAGCCACATTTGCTGGCATATTGCTCTCAGTATGCTTTATCTTGAGCACACCGCACACTGCAAAATGGGTCCAGTTTTTATCAATCATGATGGAACAAAAGCATGAGTGCAACTAATTGTGGGTGCAGTTTAAAGATTAACTTCACTGCCACTGATCAGGCCCAGTGCCACGTCCAGTAGGTACACCAGGATAAATTTAGTCATGTTATATTGCAAAGGTGAATGAAAACACCACTGACAGCTGCTAAAACTTGATTTCAACTGTCCACTCCACTAATAGTGAGTACAATTTTTTCAAATAATCTTTATACTAATCTCAAATTTCCAATACAGTTTATGATCATAGTTCAATTTCTAAAATGTGTTGGTTGCACCTGAAGATGCAGCTGTAAGTGTGGTCAATTAAAACTAAATTTTACCAGCAGTGTTTTCATACATCATGATTTTCAGCAGCTGCAGATGCCCTGCATATAAAATTGTCTGCACTACTGCAAAGAGTACTTCTACAATAAAATAGAATTAAGAGAACTATTTAATTTCAGAAGTGGACGTTAGCATTGTTATTTAAATATATGTAAATAAACACTGACAAATACTTCATCTTTGAGAAATTGTATACATAAGTGCAACAATATGGAAAGGACAGATTGTTACTCACCACTTAGAGGAGGAGCTGGATCACAGACAGGCAAAGTGACAAAGAATGATAGAAATATTTAAGCTTTTGAACAGTCATTCATCAGAAGTAGAAAACACACACTCATTCACACAAGCACAACACACATAGATGGCCACTGTCACTTTCATGCCTGGAAATGACAGTGTGTGTGAGTTGTGCATGTGTGAACATGTGTGCATTTTTCATTTTCGATGAAGGACTTTATCTGAAAGCAAAATATTTATAGCATGCTTTTTTATTGTGCCTGTCTGTGGCTCAGCACCTCTAATGTGTGCTGAGTGGCAATCTGTCCTTTCCATATTGTTGTTATTTCATCCTGTACATAAATGTGAAGTATTTTAGCAATCAGATTTTCAATAAAACAATGTAAAATCCAGGATGGAATAATGACAATATTATGGAAACGATAGATTGTTACTCCCCATACAACAGAGATTTGAGTCGCAGATAGATACAACAAATAAACTTCAAACAAGTAAGCTCTCAGCCAAAAGGCTTTCTTCCGAATTAGACACACACACACACACACACACACACACACACACACACACACACACACACACACACATGACTTAGTGTCAGATTTTCCATAAAAATATTCTGCCAAAGACTTCATACATATAACCAAATGACAGCATCTCTCATTGGTGGCTATTTTTCCCAGAGGAGGAACATCAAACAGCAACACTGAAGAAAAAGGTTGCTGCAGAGAAACGACAACGGGAACATCTTCTGCAACTGAATCAGCTCCTAGCGCGGCAAGTCATGGAGAAGAGTAAAGTTGTGGCAGGTCAGTATATTTTATGCTTGGAGGCATCTGTCTTGTGCATGCCTTTTTGTATAATGCACTGAGTAACGCATATGCTTTACTTTTTTTTAAATTTACTCTCTTTGTGATAAAATGAAGACTGCAATCTCAACATCTGTATTAGGTGGCTTGCGCACAGCTTTGTCACAGCTGTATGCTTCTGCCACAACTGAATGAGAGTACTGAAACTAAATTAACTAAAATTATTATTTTGATTACATTGAGCATAAGAAGAATTATGCTTTTTCAAAATTACAAAGCATGTGAAAAATGAAAGGTGAAATATTTTGACAGTTTTCAATTTACAAACACTTCTCCTTTATTATCCTACAGAACATAGGAAGAAACCTATAGAAGTGACAAAGGAAATAACAGGACTTGAAAACTTTAAATTGAGAGTAATCAATATAGTGTAGTATTCATCAGAATTCTAAAAAAAGTGCCTATGTGTTTTCACACACACTTGTTGTGCATATTTTTGTTGGAGTTCCACTTCATTGTACTTTTTACATTATTCTTGGTCTAAAATTTTTGTGATTTGCTATTGCATTTGTTATTTCTTCAATTTTAGAAACTGATCTTAACGCATTGCATACGGCTCACGTAGATTTATGGGATTCTGTGTCTGACTGTTGTGGACGGATCATGTAAATTTACGTTTTTCATTTTGTGCAAGTTTTCTGAGACCTATTGCTCATACCAGTGACTATTCAAATTTAACAAAAGGTTCAATGCAGTGAACAGCAGTATGAACTTTTTTTTTATCTTTTGTTTTACCACCAACAATCAGTTCCACAAAATAGTCAGTACTGTGTTCCAAGTGATTCAGATGATGTTACTGATAGTGATGGTGGAAGTGAAGAAGAGAACAACAGGTCTATAATCAACCAAAGTGAGATAATTTTACACGATTTAGATGATGAAGCCTCAGACGGTGAAAGTTGGCTGAAGAAGGATAAGATCATTATTTTAGAAACATTTAATTGCATGTGTAAAAACCTTCCCAGTGAGATCAATAGTATTATAAGCACTGTGAAATTATTTCTAGGGGATGAATTCTTTGATCAGATGTTGACACAATCAAACTTTTATTACAAATAAAACAAAACTCATTATAAAGAATCTCCCAAGTTTCCCAAATTTACCAATATCACTGCTACTCAACAGAAAAAAATTTCTGGGCATAATTATCTTGATGGGGAAAATGAAAAAAAAAAAGATTATTTGAAGGACTATTGTTCCCCTAATAGAGACTGATTTTTTTGCAAGCTAATGAGCAGAAATCAATTTGAGCAGATATGGAAATTGTGACATTTCAATGACAATTCCTTACAGAATAGTTAGGAAGGTAGACTCTACCAAAGTAGCTTCTAGATCACTTTCAGACTGCCTACAAACCTGAACAGGAGCTTTCTCTTGATGAAGCAATGATACCACCAAGAGGACGGTTTCATTTCCTGACATATAATCCTGCATTACCTATCAAATACAGTTTGGTTGTTTATATGCAAATCTCTAGTCCAGAAATATAAGCCTAAAGACTCTATTCTCTCTGCATTTTCATGTCACCTTGACATGTGGCACCATGTTTATAAAGACAATTATTACATCGGTACAGCTATTGGGAAAACATGTCTGGAAAGGAAAACTAGAGTTTGTGGCACAGTACAAATCAACAGAGGTCTCTGTCCACAAACAGAAGCCGAATCTAATGAAAGGTGACACTACATTTCAAAGACAAGGTGACATTTTGCTGCAGGTATAGAAAGATAAAAGGGAAATGAGAATGATAACAACAATACACAATGCATCCATGATAATGACAGAAGAAAAAAAGAAAGAAACACGACAAGGACAAATCATGCAGAAACTAAAATATATTGTGATGTACAATAAGTTTATGAAAGGTGTGGAAAGAACTGATCAATATATTTCATATTGTGGGATAATGCGGAAAACCAATAAATGGACACAGAAAGTAGTTTAGTTTCTAATAAATTGTGCTTTGTTTAACGCATACAAAGTGCACAGAAATCTAAATCTAGACATATAAAAAATGTAAAACTTTGCTAAAAGAAGTTGCAAGACCCTGGACAAGTGATCAACAAGTTGGTGCAGCAGCTGTGGAGAAACTGAATCAATCCGACCTACAAAACGAGCTCCTGCTAAGGATCCATCTGGTTGATTGTCAAGGAACATGAAAGAACTTACTGTTTGGACTATTGTGGGAAGCAGAAAAAAAGAAATATCCAGAACAACCTTGCAGAGTTTGCACAGCCTATCCTATAAGAAGTGGAACAAGATACTACTGCCAGTTTTGTGTGCCATTACATAAAGGCCTGTTTTTCCAGCTACATTCAAATAAGGAAGACATGTTCATTTTGCGCACATCTTATGAAAATTTCCGAGAACTGCAACCATGGTGCAGCAGCCGGTATGCAGTGTGTTAAGAGCAATGGCATGTTGAGCAGTACATAAATAATAATATAACTTCAATGATTAATGGAAGATATCAATAGAACAAGGTGTGAAAATTAATTATAAAAACTTAAATAATGAATCATCAATACATTAGAAAGAAAATAATGCAAATTAACAATGAAGTCATAAAGCAATTTATTCACTTTTCTATTTAGGACAGAGGAAGTAAATCAATGCACTGACAGGAAAAGAAGAAAACATAAAAATTAAAAAGACTCATATTGACTGTGGTTAAATTAAGCAGTCTTTTTCTATAAATTAAGCTTAGGTTTGTATGAAGCGAAACATTTACAATAGTTGTTATCTACAGATTTTGGTTTATGATAGTGAACATGGACATTTAATGCAAAAGGCCATTGAAATACTGATGGCTGATCAGCAGGCAATGGGGAACGCATGTTGTGAGCTGTCAAGTAATATACTTCTGTTCCAGTTGGATTTAAAAAAAAATCAAGAAAAGAGATATGGTGTACAAGCACTGAAGATGGGGGATGAGTGGCAGAGGTGCTCGTCCTTCCCTCCATGTTTTATTCCTTCTTATGATTACTATTTTAACTTTAGTTATTTAATTTCCCTACCCACCAGTTACCCACTATGTACCCTAATCCTATACCACATTATTTACATTCATTCCGGAAACATGCATTCACCGTAGCCAAACTGCAATCGCACATACTTTTCCTCCAGTCCTGCTTGACCTTTGGAATTACCCCTAAAGGACTTACCTTAAAAGTTCCCATCTCTGGGTGCAATTCCTCCTTCCATCAGTCTCTCCTGGACTTCCAGAACCTTCAATCCTTAGCCCTTACCCAACTTGTCCTGAATCTCTACACTACCTCATGTAACCACCACTCCCAACAGCTTCCCAATTCAGTTCTAAACCTCTCATCCAGATCCCTCTCTCCTCCAGAGACATCTGTTCTATCAAAAGGCTTAACCTTTAGCCCCACACCTAAATTCAACCACACTGCCCTGGTTAAAGATCTCCTCTCATTCACCCGGAACCTCAACTGGAAATATCACTTCACTACACAAACACAGACTCCAAATACTAGACCCAGTGTTGAACCCTGTCTAGAACAGTTCCGACCGCCTTCTCAAAGGGATCCTCCTCCCCTCCCCCAAAACCATCCCTTGCAGACATTTCAGGAATTCCTCACATCCAGTGTTGCCTCCCAGTCCTTCTTGAAGAACATCCCGACAACCCCCAACATCACCCCAGCTGAATCCCGTGCCATTAAGGAGCTGAAAACAGACTGCTCTATTGTCATCCTCCCGGCGGATAAAGGCTCCACAACTGTGCTACTTGACCGTGTGGAGTATGTGGCAGATGGACTGCGTCAACTCTCCAACACCTCAGCCTACAAAGCTGTTACCCAGGATCCCATTCCCTCCATCCAGACTGAGCTGCAGAAAATCCTAAAAATCCAAGGTCCCTCACAAGGCCTCACAACGGCTTCCATAGACTTACTCACTCCACCTGAGCCACGTACCTCTACCTTCTACCTATTACCCAAAATCCACAAAGAGAACCATCCTGGCCGTCCCATTGTAGCAGGCTTCAAAGCCCCAACAGAATGTATCTCAGCTCTGGTAGACCAACACCTCCAACCTATCATCCGCAGACTCCCATCCTACATCAAAGACACAAACCACTTCCTAGAATGCCTCAAATCCATTCCCACTACTCTCCCACCTGAAACCTTTCTTGTCACCATAGATGCTACATCCTTTTATGCAAACATTCCACATACCCATGGTCTCTCTGCCCTTGAGCACTACCTCTCCCAACGCCCACCCGAAGATCTTCCAAAAACCTCGTTCCTTATCACACTTACCAACTTCATCCTCACCCATAATTACTTCACTTTTGAAGGCCAGACCTACAAACAAATCAGGGGAACGGCCATGGGAACCAGGATGGCTCCATACTATGCCAACCTCTTCATGGGCCGCATGGAGGAGGCTTTCCTGAAGACCCAACAGCTGCTTCCCCTGGCCTGGTATAGGTTTATAGATGACATCTTTGTGGTCTGGACTCATGGTGAAGAAACACTCCTTAATTTCCTCCATAACTTCAACTCCTTTTCGAATCTGAATTTCACCTGGTCCTTCTCCAAAACTCAAGCCATCTTCCTGGATGTTGACCTTCATCTTGTTGAAGCTCACATCCACACATCTGTCAATATCAAACCCACAAACAAACAATAGTACCTTCACTTTGACAGCTGCCATCCATTCCACATCAAATGCTCCCTTCCCTACAGCCTAGGTATTCGTGGCAAATGTATCTACTCCAGCGATGAATCCCTCAACAATTACACCAATAACCTGACCAGTGCTTTCCTCTCCCACAACTATCCTGCAGACCTTGTCCACAAACAGATCTCCCAAGCAATACATTCCTCCCCGTCCAACAACAATGTTCCTACCCCCAGACCACACAGAAGCATCCCCCTTATCACCCAATATTATCCTGGCCTCGAAAACATCAACAGATTACTCCGCCAGGGATATGACTTTCTCAAGTCAACCCCTGAAATGAGATCATCCCTTGACAAAATTCTCCCCACACCACCGAGAGTTGCCTTTCGTTGCCCCCCTAACCTCCGTAACATCCTTGTTAAACCCTACAATATTCCCAGACTACCTTCTCTACCCAGCGGTTCCTACCCCTGTAACCGACCCCGCTGCAAAACCTGCCCCATGCATCCCCCCCACAACTACCTACTCCAGCCCCGCTACTGGTAAAACATACACAATTCAAGGCAGGGCCATGTGTGAAACTACACATGTCATTTATCAGCTGACATGCCTGCACTGCATAGCCTTTTACATCGGTATGACAACAACTAAACTGGCTGAGCGCATGAACAGACACAGACGAACTGTCCGCCTAGGAGATGTCCAATACCCAGTAGCGGAGCATGCCCTCCAGCATAATTCTAGGGACCTAGGAACCTGTTACGCCGTATGTGCCATTTGGCTTCTCCCACCCAACACCATTCCCTCTGAACTGCGGAGATGGGAACTTGCACTCCAACACATCCTTTCATCCTGCCATCCCCCTGGACCGAACCTACATTAAACAACCTCACTCCCATTTACTCTTGAGTCTTCTCCTCTTTCCCTTTCCTCTTTAGCCATTCACGCATCGTTTCATCCTACATAGTTGTGTTTATCTTTATACTATATACCTCTTTACTTCTGTATGCATCCTCTTTGGTTTGAAGCTGGCACAGTACTTACAGTAGAATATCTTTGGCTTCCCTCTGACAACCATGCCTCCATCCTTGCTACCCTCCCTGTTTTCCTTTCCTTGTTGCTTCATAACCTGGGTTGTGAGTAACTGAATCCACTTTCCCTTCTTCCCTTTCTTTCCCCTCTCTCTTCCCTGATGAAGGAACATTTGTTCTGAAAGCTAGGAACATAAATTTTCGGTTCTGTTTTTTGTGTATCTATCGGCTGTACTGAGCTGAGGTAAGTACTGGCCAGCCCCTCTATCTCTTTGTTAGTATTTGTTTCACATCTTTATATGAGATTTTCCATTAATCATTTAGATATATTGAATTTAATTGATGAAAGGAGAAAATATAAAAATGAAGCAGGATAAAGGAATACAAACGTCTCAAAAATGAGATCGACAGGAAGTGCAAAATGGCTAAGCAGGGATGACTAGAGGACAAATGTAAGGATGTAGAGGCTTATCGCACTAGGGGTAAGATAGATACTGCCTACAGGAAAATTAAAGAGACCTTTGGAGATAAGAGAAGCACTTGCATGAACATCAAGAGCTCAGATGGAAACCCAGTTCTAAGCAAAGAAGGGAAAGCAGAAAGGTGGAAGGAGTATATAGAAGGTCTATACAAGGGCGATGTACTTGAGGACAATATTATGGAAATGGAAGAGGATGTAGATGAAGATGGAATGGGAGATATGATACTGCGTGAAGAGTTTGACAGAGCACTGAAAGACCTGAGTCAAAACAAGGCCCCCGGAGTAGACAACATTCCATTGGAACTACTGACGGCCTTGGGAGATCCAGTCCTGACAAAACTCTACCATCTGGTGAGCAAGATGTATGAAACAGGTGAAATACCCTCAGACTTCAAGAAGAATATAATAATTCCAATCCCAAATAAAGCAGGTGTTGACAGATGTGAAAATTACTAAACTATCAGTTTAATAAGTCGCAGCTGCAAAATACTAATGTGAATTCTTTACAGAAGAATGGAAAAACTAGTAGAAGCCGACCTCGGGGAAGATCAGTTTGGATTCCATAGAAATGTTGTAACACGTGAGGCAATACTGACCCTACGACTCATCTTAGAATCTAGATTAAGGAAAGGCAAACCTACATTTCTAGCATTTGTAGACTTAGAGAAAGCTTTTGACAATGTTGACTGGAATACTCTCAAATTCTGAAGGTGGCAGGGGTAAAATACAGGGAGCGAAAGGCTATTTACAATTTGTACAGAAACCAGATGGCAGTTATAAGAGTCAAGGGGCATGAAAGGGAAGCAGTGGTTGGGAAAGGAGTGAGACAGGGTTGTAGCCTCTCCCCGATGTTATTCAATCTGTATATTGAGCAAGCAGTAAAGAAAACAAAACAAAAATTCGGAGTAGGTATTAAAATTCATGGAGAAGAAGTAAAAACTTTGAAGTTCGCCGATGACATTGTAATTCTGTCAGAGACAGCAAAGGACTTGGAAGAGCAGTTGAACGGAATCGACAGTGTCCTGAAAGGAGAGTATAAGATGAACATCAACAAAAGCAAAACGAGGATAATGGAATGTAGTCAAATTAAGTCGGGGGATGCTGAAGGAATTAGATTAGGAAATGAGACACTTAAAGTAGTAAAGGAGTTTTGCTATTTAAGGAGTAAAATAACCGATGATGGTCGAAGTAGAGAGGATATAAAATGGAGACTGGCAATGGCAAGGAAAGCGTTTCTCAAGAAGAGAAATTTGTTAACATCAAGTATAGATTTAAGTGTCAGGAAGTCGTTTCTGAAAGTATTTGTATGGAGAGTAGCCATGTATGGAAGTGAAACATGGACGATAACCAGTTTGGACAAGAAGAGAATAGAAGCTTTCGAAATGTGGTGCTACAGAAGAATGCTGAAGATAAGGTGGGTAGATCACGTAACTAATGAGGAGGTATTGAATAGGATTGGGGAGAAGAGAAGTTTGTGGCACAACTTGACTAGAAGAAGGGATCGATTGGTAGGACATGTTTTGAGGCATCAAGGGATCACAAATTTAGCATTGGAGGGCAGTGTGGAGGGTAAAAATCGTAGAGGGAGACCAAGAGATGAATACAGTAAGCAGATTCAGAAGGATGTAGGTTGCAGTAGGTACTGGGAGATGAAGAGGCTTGTACAGGATAGAGTAGCATGGAGAGCTGCATCAAGCCAGTCTCAGGACTGAAGACCACAACAACAACAGACACAATACAATGGTGTAAAATAACTACAGCAGAAAAAAGCATGTTTGACCAAGTAAAAATAGTGTTTCATTGCAGGCCAATAACTTTTCATTTTTCCCTCTTCTAGCCAGCAAAATAAGAAAGGGGACTCATTCGTATAACTTAATGTGCAAGTGAGAGTGTAGAGTGCACTCATACTTCACAATAAACACCACTGATCAAGTAAACTAGCCAGCCTGAGTGCAGCTTTTAGTTGGTTTTCCTTACTAAAACACTAAATGTCAAACTTGTTCCCATTTTCTACAATGGAAACACAACATACAAATAGTTAACATATGAACACACTCAGAAAGAAAGTTCTGTGATTCACAGACAAATTTCTTCATTTAAGCTAACTGATCTAATAACTATTGGAAGAGGATTTCACTGTATAAATAAAATAGAATAATTGCCAAATCATAACCATATCTTGTCATAGGAACCAACACTGTAGATTAAGAAGAATAAAGAAGTTAAAAGAAAAAAAGTTTCCAAATTAAGAAATAAAGTTTGACAGTTGATAATTTGCTGATTGGCAAACACCTCCAACTTCTTTTTGTCATTTCTGTTGGCTTCACAAGAACAAGAATAAGTTGCTGTGAATATTTTACTGCAGGCTCAATTGCAGTGGAAATTGCTTCCTTTGTTGTACTGATAGCTATTTTCTTAACATTTTAAATGCTGATTGGTAAGATTTATTTATGTTTCCTTCTTCCAATGTCTCAGATAGTATAATTACTCTGCTTGTGGATGGAAAATATGACTTGTGACATTTCAGGCTGATTAAGCAATCTTGTATATGGCCAAATCTTGTTGTATAATCATACTACCATAGTGTACTATGTAGTAAATGGACTGCAAATTTGTATGTTTGCTTAATTTTTAGATTAGTTTTTGGCAGTGAAGATTAGTTTCAGTACTTTCTATGGTGACAAGCTTATGTGTTTGCTGCTATGCCATAATACTGGAATAAAACAGAGGCTTGATTGTACTTACTACTATATTTCAGTTTGTGTAATTTGTTTTCTAAATTTTGTTTTTTTTTATATATTGATTGTGTTTTGTTGTGAGCATGTTTTTGTACATTTATGTGTAGCATAGCATATTGTCCTTAGGTTCAACTTGTGCACCCACCATGGAATGATTACACTGCTTGGCAATTCCTCAGGTTTGTTATTTTTATTTCCTTTCTTTATTCATAACTTTTATTTCCAAATGGCAGTCTTAACCAAAAGAATATAAACTTCGTTTATTTGTTTGATAAAACATGCTGCAAATTTCACCCTTAGATGTTGCTTACTAAACAGATAGTTGCATGCTTTGTCATCCAGCCTATGTTACATATATAATATTCTTTGTCTTCTATGTGCATTACTAAACTGTTACACCAACAATTTCTCAGTTGTTTTAAGGATATGAATCACAAGTATGTATCTAGCATCAGTCACTAGATTTGATATTATCTGATCTCTCTCTCTCTCTCTCTCTCTCTCTCTCTCTCTCTCCCTCTCTCTCTCTCTCTCTCTCTCTCTCTCTCTCTCTCTCTCTCTCTCTGCCTCCCTCCCTCCCTCTCTCTCCCCGCTCTCCATCTCCCCCCCTCCTCCCCCCCCCCCCTCAGACACACACACACACACACACACACACACACCAAGACCTGAAGCTTTTAGTAGGTCAGAATTTTGAGGCTTCAGTTGAGTAATCAGTAATTCAAGACTTCCCTGAGAGGCTATCACTAGTACTTACCTAGAGCATGAATCATTTTCGTTGGTGTGTGTTTCATCCATTTGTCTCTGTGAACAATGAATCTGAAGTTCTTGATAATGGAAGTGCATTGGAATAGGAGGCTGTAGGTGTATTAATTAAAAAACATGGATACATACCACTGTCATGTATGGGTGGTTATTCCGACAATATTTACAATCTTAATGATGCCAGACAGGTTAATCACCAACACAGTCTCAAAATATATACACAATAATAATTGGTCACTGCTTATTTACATGTAAGTGCACAGTTGAAACATCAGTTGACTACTTAATTTGCTCACACACTGTTGTCTTTAGATATTGTAGGTCTTGACAATTCCAATATCAGAGATCTTGACAATTCCTATAGTGTCCCTGCACACTCTACTTCATATAGGGTTATTATCAACATAATCTGTGCCCTTATGACTTCACAGTCTGACTCCAACTCTTATCGCTTCTCGATTCCACTGCCTATCTCCCAGCTCATATCTGGCTATTTATAATCTCTTCCTTTGGTGGTAAGCATCACTTCATGATTTTTAGCCATTTACAAGAGATTGATTGATGATAAAAAAAGAGAGAAATTATAAAGATAACTAGCCCAGGTCACCAGGACCATTTACTTCATGCAGCCAATGTTTTGTATCCTTTTGTTTTGTGGAAACCCAAAGTACTAATTTTTGGTATCATAATGATATTGTAATTTCATACTTGTCAAAAATTCTCCAGTTCCTAAGAGAACTGCCATCTATAATTTATGTAACAAATGTTCGAACTTAGAATACTTCCTTTAAAAATCAAAATATGGGAAATCCAAGAACATTTTGGACTTCAGTATTACTACAACAGAATCTTAAAATATTACAAGGCATAAAAATGGTTGGTGTACTGAAATCATGCCACAATTCAGGAATAACTTTTGAATTATGGAAATTTAAGCTGTATTAATCACTTTCTCCGAATCATGAACAATTATTCCACGTAGCTAACCAAGTTGTTGGTTCTTAAGTTTCAATCCTGAGATGTGCCTTTTTGCTTGCTAACAAAATAACAGTATCTTCAAATTCTGATACATCTTGAATTAATTAACTTCAAGTGAAAACAATTATATCACAATGCTCTTGGTAGGAGACAGTTTACCTGTAATAGTAAGAATATGAAATCCTTTACCAAATGTAAAAGTTGATAAATAATGAGATAACAAGTGGTGACTGTAGCATGTTAAATGTTTGGATTAAACGTGCTTTGTTTTGAGCCTGGTATCCAATTAAGGAAGACTGTCCTGTGAATGAACAGGCTGGCCTCAGTACCATCCATTAACAACAAAAAACCAAATATTAGCTTTTTAACTCCAGTGTGGCAGGGAAGGAGGTGGGCTGTTAAAAATCAAATTCAATACGACTCCTTTTTTCTAACTGTTCAAAAATATATTATGTTAAAAACAGGCATAATTTAAAAAATAAGTAAGTTAAATGATAATCTTTGAAGCACTAGTAGAATATGAGGAAACTTGAGAAATTTTAATGATACACAAGGTCTGCTACTCACATAATTTGTTCTTGAGTGCTTCTGTGTTGACATAAAAGCTCAATTTACAAATTGGACAATAATGTAGAGAGGTTAAATTTGGTCACTGGGATCTTAAACCACATTGTTGATTGATGTAGGCTGCTAAATAGGAGTATTAGGGTGGTGCATAAGTCGTAGCATTTTTGTTTCAGATGTTAGTATTCTGGTTACTATGGGTCTATTTATCAATTGTCATTTTTTTATTTGTGGTTCACTGTTGCTATTTGAGTTTACATATTGTTATTTTGTCATTTGGAGATAGCGAGTGGAGCTGTGAATGCTAGAAAGTTCACTGCCAAGCGGAGAAATTGGAGCATGTCCGACATATTCTTCTGTCTGAGTTCAGTAGAGGGGTGACAGCAGCAGAAGCTACCAGAAACATTTGCTCCATGTATGGGGATAATATCATTGGACAGAGCATGGCAGGAAGAAGGTTTTTTTTTCATTTTAAGGAAGACATTTTTGACATTAGTGATTCTCCATATTCAGAAAGACCTTTGGGTTTGATGAAGGTCTTAATAGACACACTAATCCACAGTGATTCACATCATTGTAGTTAAGACATGACAAATGCGATGAACTGTGATCATTCCAACATCAAGTGATGTTAGCAGGCAATGGGGAAGGTTCAACAATTGAGTGTATGGGTACAGTATGCACTAAGCCAAAATCACAAAAATCAGTGAGTGACCATATGTGCATCTCTACTTGCTTGTTATTAATTTGCTCATGAACAACGCTGAACTTTCCTATCCTGTATCATTACTGGTGATGAGAAATGGTTTCTTGTGGAAAAGAAAGGAATGGGTGAGTTCGAACAAAGCAGAAATTCCCCATACAAAGAGCTGCATGCATCAACAATTCTACTAAAAGGAGACGACGATGGACAGTTACAGCAGACAGTAAACACGGTCACGAAACAACTTAGCAGCTGGGCACAGAGTAATCAGCTTGTAATAAACAGTAAGAAAACCATTGCTCTAAAATTCCACAATGTTCCTAACAAGGACGTGTTTATCCCATCAGTCTCTATCAATGACGAACCAGTTGGTAACAGTACTGAAACCAAATTCTTAGGACTTTGGCTGCAGAGTAACATCAGATGGAATAAGCATATTGAATATCTCAATGCAGAACTGAGCAAAACATGTTACCTTCTTTGTTCATTAAAATCATTCTGTAGTGAGAAAACAGTATTGAATGTATATCATGCGTACTTTCATTCTCGTCTTAGATTGGGTTCACCTTCTGGGGAAACTCTAAAACAGCCAATAGTACTTCTAAACTACAAAAAAGGGCCATTAGAATCTTGTTTGAGTGCAAGCCTAGAGACTCTTGTAAACCCCTGTTTAAGAAATCTGGTATTCCTCCATTACCATGTGTATACATTATGGAAACCCTTTTGTTCTTTAAATTAAATGTAATAGGCAAGGACCGGAGACTGCAAAAAAACTGTGACATACATGAGCACTTTACCAGACAAAACAGAAACTGACATATGACTCAAATCAGCACAGCACTGTGCCAAAAAGGTACTTTTCACATGGGAGTTAAGCTTTAAAAGCTATCACTGAGTTCAATACATTTGGAAAATCTCTAAAGTCATATTTACAGCATCACTGCTTTTACTCCATTGAAGAATACTTAAATTTATGAAATGTGTTATATAAATACTTACGTGTAAAGTGTACTATTGTAAGCTTAAATATGTACCATATTTACTCGAATCTAAGCCGCACTTTTTTTCCAGTTCTTGTAATCCAAAAAACCGCCTGCAGCTTAGAATCAAGTGCAAAGTAATTGGAAGTTCTGAAAAATGCTGGTAGGTGCTGCCACAACTAACTTCTGCCGTCGAATATATGTAGCGCTACACAGGCATGCTTTGCAGGCACAAAACCTCTGCGTCAGTAAAGAAATTTTAAAAAAAGGTGGAAGATGAGCTTTTTTCTCTGCCTCAATTTTCGACCACTGCATTTTCATACATTATCCAATGAAGTAAATACAAATTCCGTATTGTTAATCTGTGAATGTAGCAGCATTTCAATGTACTACAAGACTGTTTGGGATGTTTGTCAATATGGCCAACTCTACGTTCTGAATGTTTTCCTACCTATGAGAAGAGATGGTTGCTAATAGGAACTTTTATGAATTGTGAATCACGTTCAGTATTCTCTTCACTATAATATGAATATTATTATTTTGCCATGTATTCTTTCGTATTTGCTGCTATCTCATTTAAATCCTGTCTGCCTAATAAACTACGAAACTAGAGTGGACAACAGTAAATGCGGAAGAATATACATATCATGTCATGTTTATATTCCTATTATTCTTATGCCTAATAGTGATACAGTCAGAATGTAATGTACTAAAGAGGCGTCTGCAAAGATTTTCAAACTGAGAAACATTTTTGCTAAACTCTCGTTCAGAACATCATCTATAATACGCAGTCTATTATTTGGTTCTTGTCCATCATTGTCAAGGAAAGCAGCAGTGTAAGTAACAACAAATAGCAGTCTCTTGCCATTGTTTTGCTAATGAGATGATTCCTCTCTTATTTTTAATTGTAAGCGGTGGTAGCGTGCACAAAAGCAAGCCATGCCGCGAGCGGCGACAGGCCGTAAACACTCATTATAAGAATGCGACAAACAATGCATGACACAGTACAGTAATGCATTTTCAGCTTAGAGTGACGTAAACACCTATAACAAAGAGAATGAAACTCATCAGATCAAACAAAAATACGCAATCGATTCAAACCAGACGAAGCACGTGAAAAAGGAAGGGTAATCGTATAAATACGGACGGAGCACCTGACGCGTAGCAATGGCTACCTGGTAAAGCTTAACTGCTAAGCTTACGACTCAAACCAAACTACTGTAGCTGTATAGTCATTCATTCGACCTAAATTGTGTCTCGTATTACAATGGACCAATTTTGTTTCGATTTGGAGGTGCGGCCTAAAACACTTCTCTCCCCTTGAATTTTGAGTCTCAAATTTCAGGTGCGGCTTAGATTCAGGAAAAATTTTTTTCCTTGATTTCGAGTCTCATTTTTTCAGGTGTGGTTTAGATTTGAGGGTGGCTTAGATTCAAGTAAATACGGTATGCCTTGAAATGACTTTCAGCCTGTATATTTATAACTTGACTTGTCCAATGTCTTATGCATAAGCTGCTATGTAGACAACAGGACCAATAAAATACAATCTACAATAGATTATTTTATACATCTGGCTAAACAGTGGCAGTGTGGTGTACTACAAATTGCTCCCATGAGCTGTAACCATCACTGCTGATATTTATTGTCATCAACAGAGGTGTCTTGTGGAGCCAGTCCAAGAATAATGACCAGGAAGACTTTGTGAAGTGATGCTACTCCATGATAACACCGGCCTGCATTCTGAAAGTCTTGACAAGAAACACTGTGCAGGAGCTGGGTTGGGAAGTCATTCCACACCCATTTTATCAAAACCAAGTGATTTTTAAAGTGGCAGAATCGAGAACTTACCCCAGCATTTGAAGACTTATAAATAGTGAAGGAGAATATATTATTGATGACTAAAGTTGCTGTTGTGTTTATTAACCTATGAAAATACACTTAAGAACTTATGCCCCAACTTAATAATTAAAAGACGCCATGGAAAATTCTTTTTAAAAAGCTAAGGGTATATTCCAAGCAAGGGATCTATAGTTATTTTGTCATTATTTTATTTTTTGAGCAATTTGGATGATATCACAAATTAATTTGCTATGTATGCAGATAAATTTTTAATTGATTGAATGCTATTAACATTTGTACATAGCCATTTGTTTTGGGGCTTCCCAGTACAGTGTCCTAATTCGTAACTCATACTATTGTAATTTTCTCCCAAGATAGCAAAATCAGTTCACAAGTGTCTTCCTTATTACAAAGTACACATTTGCACAGTGTATACATAGCAATTCGATGCAGATGCTTAGCAGACAAGTGTGTCTTTTAATTAGTCATAGTGTTGCCAATGTTTTGGTCTGTGAGCATTCAGAAAAAAAACTTTTCTGTTGTGTAACAGGTCTCTCCATTTCTTAATTTCTCTCAGTAGTGTAAGATATTCTACACAATCTTTCAAAAAAAAAACTCCATTAATTAGTTTTTTATATATTAACATGGTAGTTTTAGATGTTTTGTTCTTTGTATTGAAGTACTTTTCTGAGCTAGTTGGTTTGTCATTTCATTATTGTAATTTCAGCATTGTATGGTATCTATTAAAAGGTCATTTAATTTACCTTCTTTTAAACCACTACTTACACTATATGCAGACAGAATGGGCACACAGATTCCTCTCTGGAGAGGGAAGAGCTGGCAGTGGGTTTAAAATTTCTTTGGGAGTGGCAATCTCATTGTAATAATAGTCTATGTATGCATGTGGTTGGTTCTCCGCATAAGTGCACTGGAAAGAAAGGAAGGAAGTAACTGGCTTACACTGTACATGATTTGAAGATGGCTCTCATTGTTGGAGATTTGTAAAAAGATATGGGTTATGATCATATGTAGTACATCTACATTTATATTCTGTAAACCACTGTGAAGTTCATTGCACAGGAAACTTAGCTCATACCACATGTTAAGGTTTCTTCCTGTTCAAATTACATTTGGAGCACAGAAAGAATCACCTCTTAAAAGCCTCACTGTATACAGTAATCAGTCTAATCTTATCTAGGCTGGAGTACATTTCTAGACTTTTCTCATAATACAGATTCTTTGCAGGAGCAACACTTAGGAGGCTGAAGTACATTCCTAGATTTTTCTTGTAATACAGATTCTCAAATCTTTGTAAGCTGACTTCCCCAGAGTATTTGACACCTGTCTTCAGGTGTCTGGCAGATCAAGTTTTTCAGCATCTCTGTGCTGCTTCCCCATGGGACAAACTTGTGACCATTCATGGTGCCCGTCTATGTTACATTCAATATCCCATTATATATAAAAACAAAGATGAGGTGACTTACCGAACAAAAGCGCTGGCAGGTCGATAGACACACAAACAAACACAAACACACACACAAAATTCAAGCTTTCGCAACAAACTGTTGCCTCATCAGGAAAGAGGGAAGGAGAGGGGAAGACGAAAGGAAGTAGGTTTTAAGGGAGAGGGTAAGGAGTCATTCCAATCCCGGGAGCGGAAAGACTTACCTTAGGGGGAAAAAAGGACAGGTATACACTCGCACACACGCACATATCCATCCACACATACAGACACAAGCGTCTGTATGTGTGGATGGATATGTGCGTGTGTGCGAGTGTATACCTGTCCTTTTTTCCCCCTAAGGTAAGTCTTTCCGCTCCCGGGATTGGAATGACTCCTTACCCTCTCCCTTAAAACCCACTTCCTTTCGTCTTCCCCTCTCCTTCCCTCTTTCCTGATGAGGCAACAGTTTGTTGCGAAAGCTTGAATTTTGTGTGTGTGTTTGTGTTTGTTTGTGTGTCTATCGACCTGCCAGCGCTTTTGTTCGGTAAGTCACCTCATCTTTGTTTTTATATATAATTTTTTCCCACGTGGAATGTTTCCTTCCATTATATTGATATCATTCAATATCCCATGTTAGACATACTTGGTGTTGGAATATTCCACACAAGTGTGTGGTACCAAGATGTCCTTTCTAGATTGACTGCCTCTGGACCATGAACCAAGGGGTCTTGCCACTTGCTTTATTTACAAGTAAGCCCATGCAATTATTCCATTTCACTTCCATATAAACTGCTACCCTAGGTATTTGTCCAATCAGACTGATTCTAGTTATGACTGATATTGTAGTCACAGAACACAATTTTTTTCTTTATTTTGTGAAGTGCACAGTTTTACATTTCTGGACATTTAAAGCAAGTTGCCAACCTTTGCATCACTTTGTAACTTTATCAAGATCTGACTGAATATTTGTACAGTTTTTTTTCAGACAGTACTTCATTATACATAAGTGCATCATCTGAAAAATGTCTGAGGGTGCTATTAAAATTGTCTGCTGGGTCATTGATATACAAAATGAACAGCAAGGATCCCAATACACTCCCTTGCAGCATGGAAAGGTAACATGCTGTATGCTGCCTACTACAAAATTCTCAATGCAGTCACAGTTTGTGTTTATTATCACATATAATCATACTTTTGTCAATAAGCATTAATTTGGTGCTGAGAAAAACACTGCAGTCACCAGATTACCTTGATCTATGAGTTTAAAGATATCATGTCACAAAAGCATAAGTTGAGTTTCACATGATCAATGTTTTCTTTCATCTCCTACAGCTGTTATTATCTGGATTGGATAGAGAACTGCTTAAGCAAAAACTGTCTTGGTGCTGTACTCCACACACAGTCAGCCATCTGGGTAGCAGTCTCTGATGTGTAGTGCACACCTTACCTATGTATGGGGATCCTGTGACACAAGTCCAGGGTGTCATACCCTGGTTTGTCACAGAACCTACAAAGTCTGTGGTTTAGTTCTTTCAATTGACTCAAAACCAGGGGCCACAAACAGCCCTGAGGATAATGCTGTAAGTTGTGAACTTCATTGAAACTCTGTAAGTCTCGTCTTCCCAGCCCACTCTACCATTCGCTTGAATTACCCGAGTATGACCTCAGAGCCCAGATGACAGGCAAAATTTGTTCCAACATGTGCCACAACCTGAAGTTGGTTACCTTCTGTTCCATTAATGGCTGCTGCAACAACCTCTTCAACATGTGAAAGAAGCCCCCTGTGTTTGTGTTCCCTTGACACAGAACACAGTAGGTTTCCCATCCAGTGAAGCGAGTCTCACTGGCTCAGTTTTAGTTTCAGTGTAATACAGCACCTTGAGTTTTTTAGTTAGGGGGATGGATGTAATACACTGAATTTTCCGTGGTCTCTATCAGGTCCCTTGACCTGTCACTGTCACTCCACTTACAGTGAAATGGACAAGCAGTGATAGATCCTGTGCTTTCTGCAGAACAAACAGTATCCATTAGTGATGATAGTTCTTGAAATACCTTCAGTATTTCTGGTACAGGACTCCCAGTAAACCTCTTAATACATCACTCCGCAGCAGCTTCCAATCACTTGACAACAATCAGAGCAATTTCCAGCTTCCTATGAATAGTAACCAACTCATTCCATACCGGAGAATGGCATTTATAAAGGGACCACATTTTGACTAGTGCAGTATTAATCTTAGTACTAAAGAATTAACTTCAAATTAATTCATTTTTTTATGTTCCCTGGTCATTCCTTAGTTGTTCTTACATTCTTGGAGATGTGCTACGCCTATGCATCTAAATGAAAGGCTTTTTTGTTTTGTGTCATATGTTTTCCCCTTGTTTTTATTTATGTAGCATCTTCAGTGGTCTGTAATACATGTTTGTTTATGTGAATAATAACTGCGTTATATAATGATTCTAGGTATTTTACTATATTATAGTTTTTTGTTATTCTCTTATTTTTAGATGAGAAATAACTTTTTGGAGCACAGGTTTTTTAAGGTTAAATTAGTGTTTGGTTCTACTTCTGTTGTTGTGGTCTTATTGTTCCATACATACCATCCTGGAGGTGTACTTTGGTAACATCCAATTTTTGGTGTTTGGGAACTCATTTCAGTTCAGTTCATTTTCACTTTCTCTCTATGATGAAAATAAGACCTCCTGATGTACCCAGACCAGCTAAGTACAACTTCAGGATCAAACATATCAAATGATGAGATCACAAAATCATAAGTAGGACCAAATAGCAATTTAACCTTAGTAAACTTGCACTCCAAAAAGTTGTTTCTCACCTAACAATAAGAGAATAACAAAAACCTATAATATAGTAATGTATCTGGCATAATTGTACAAAATATTTGTAGAACACAGTTATTATATACATAAAATGAATACATATTATGGGCCACTGAAGGTGGTTTGTAAATAAAAAGAAACAAAATGCATATGGCACAAAGCAAACAGCCATCAATTTAGTTTCATAGACAAACCTCATGGCCAATACTTTAAATTAGCCTTGATGATTAAGATCTAAAGCTACAATACCCATGAATGTGATTTGTGTAAGTAACAAGAGAAAAATATTCAATAAAATTACAGTTTCCTAGAAATTAACTTTGTGTCTTGAACTTTTATCAAGGTTATTCTCGGTAGAAGACTTCACAAGAATATCAAAAACAGTACTAATGTGCAACTAATATCAACAGTGTACAGTGTTGTTGAAGGGGGAAACTAAGTGGCAGTAATATTACACATAAAACTAATACTAAGCTGCAGTTGTTTTCATGAAAGCTAAATTTAGGTCACGATTGCAAAATTTGAAACACTGACTTTGAAGAGCTGAAATATTGTATTAATCACATAAATATTGACACCGCAAAAAGGGAAAAGATGTTGCTGAAAATGTTTGCTGTACACCACTTTAATTAACAATTTACTACAAAACACAATATACACAGCACTTGTAAGCATCCAAAAATTCTCAAAATTTACCTTCTGTCAAAAAAATTCACATGAAAATCAAGGGGTGATGTACATTCACTCATGACATACATGATTTCAGAGAGTGGACTTCCATGTAGTTGCATGGGTCCGCTTGTAGAGGCCACATGGGTCAGCCCCCTGACATGCAGTGGTGAGCTGCATTATTTAAGTGAATGCAAATGAGTGCTCAGCCTATTCTTTACACTGTATTACTGTTGTCCAGTCAATGTGTTCAGTGCTAAGCACAACCTGTATCTTACATGTTGCTCTATAAAGTACTATGTTTCATAAATTGTGTTTGTTCTTTCTATAACAGGGAGAACTGATTGAAACAGGATACTAGTTCCAAAATTTCTAAGGGATGCAAAGGTAGTTTACAGCTGATAATATAGTGCAAAATTTTCTCAGCATTCGCAACCACTCAAAAATACACTGTATGCCAGGATGCACACAGCCTTGACACAATCAATGAAAGACTATGGCAAAACAACATGAGCATTGAAATTGGTCACTGCTCAGTCAGGCTCCAACTGCTGCCTGTGAGGACCAGGAAATCAGCAAGTTACTTATTTAGGTCTTTCTTCATACTGTTATAGTTTAATTCTTAAATTATTTGTGTTTTTTACAGTTTAATAGTTGGGGCCTTGCATTTTAGTAATTGTGAAGTGTAGTTTCATGTAGTAAGCAGCAAAGTAGTCATTTGTTTATTTTGAATGGCCAGGGACCATTGGTCACTGCTCGGTCATGCTCCAGCTGCCAACTGTAACACATGAGAAGAGTAGGAAGTTACCTATATAGCTTTTTCTGTGCACTTTCACAATTTAATTCTTAAATTATTTGCATGTTTTTGTGTTAAGAAGTTTAGTTCCACATTTCACTAGCTGTAAATTATGTATTCACACAGTCATTTCTTTTAAACAGTCAATTACACAACTCAGTAAGGCACGAGCGTGTGTTGGTGACACACCAGGAGAGGAGCAAGTTACATATTTAGTTTTTTATGTGTGCTTTTATAGTTAACTCTTAAGTTAGTAGTGCTAGGATGAATAGGACACACACATGCTGTGTACAGATACTGGAGGAGCTGGCCACAGTACGTGAACAACTGGAGACTGTTTTGTTCATGGTAAACCATCTTCAGTCTGCAGCCTCATGTTGTAGCAGTGGTGGAGAATCTGGCATGCCGCACAGGGCACTTCAGGTGTTGCTTGTTTCACCCACAAATTCTGCTGTTGAGGCACCCTGCAGTATACTTGCCCTCATTGCACAGTAATTGGTGGGTTGTAATGCATTTATGCACTTGAGGTACAGAATCAATGTGGAAGATGGCCATCTGGCATCGCCCATTCAGGTCCTTCAACAGGGTCCAGGAAGTCATATGAGGTGGGCCTGGAAGTGGGAGACGGGGTGTTGCTAGTTATTGGGAGCTTCAGTGTTTAGGCATATCACAGAGACCCTTAGGGGAAAAACATTCCAGAGCTGGAAAGAAATCCAATGTGCATTCAGTATGTCTACCAGGGCACCTCATCTGAGATATAAAGAAGCCCTGCCTACAGCTATCAAGTGTGAAGGGTGCTGTCATCTGCGAGCTGTGACTCATATCAACACCAGTGACTTCTGTTGCTTGGATGCTGAGGCCATCCTTAGTTTGTATAAGCAACTGGCAGAAGCAGTGAAGACTGCTGGCCTCACATGTGGGATAGAAGCAGAGCTCGCAATTTCCAGTATCATACCCAGAGGTTACTGGGGTCCATTGGTTTGGATCTGAATGGATGTTTTCAGACAAATCTCTGTCAATTCTATGACAGTTCTGGATGCAAACTTCTGGACCTGCATTATGTGGTGGAGAACTGTAGGACTCCCCTTGATAAGTCAGGTGTGCACTACAGAAAGGAAGCAGCTAATTGGGTAGCAGAATACTTGTGAAATACACTTGAGTGATTTTTATGCTAGGCAGTAGTTTCAGCTCTTCCCATGAATGCTGACCAGTTGATAGGCACAGAATGAAATCAAACTATGTACAAAATAAAAACACTTTTACTGTCAACATTTTCGCCGAAAGTTGTGGAGTTATTTGTAACAAATTTCCTGCATTTACAGTCCTCCAGGAAAGTTGTCGTGCTCAGATTATTCTTGGAGCCAATGTTGAAAGCTCTGAAATATTTAGTGAGGCATGGAACATATATCAAAAAGACAGCTTAGACACAATAGGAGGGTGAGTGTCCACTGCATTGAACAAAAATGTTGTATCTATAAAATTGAATTTAATAGTGAAGTTATCTGAGTGTGAGTAATAAGCATAGGGGAAATCAAGATAGTTATTAGATCTTTTTATCAGCCACCCGATTCTGCCTTGACAGATCCATAATCATTCAAAGGAAGTCTATGTTTGGAAGTGCAGAAATACACAGATAATGCAGTAATAGTTGAAGATAACTTTAACCTACCAAATATAGACTAGGGCGTCAATGGATTTATTGCAGGTGGTGCAGAGAGAGACAGTCTTGTAAAGTAGTTTTGAAGACTTTTTTCTGAAAACTGTTTTGAGCAGCTAGTTTGACAGCCCACATGAACTGGAAATATTTTAGATCTTGTAGCTACAAACAGGCCTGATCTTATCAACAGTGACGGTACAGACAGGGATTAGTAGTGGCAATAGTTACTTAAGTTAATAAATCTGTCAAGAAGGCTAGGAGAGAGTTTTTGCCAGGGAGAGCAGAAAAGCACTTGTTAGCAGTCTACTTAGACAATGAATGGGTGTGTTTTAGTTACAATATGATGGACATAGAGGAATTATGGGCAAAGTTTAGACAGATTGTAAATCACGCCCTAGAGAAGTGCACACTGAGTAAGAGGATAGGGATGGAAAACATCCACCATAGTCTAATAACAATATTCGGAAATGGCTGAGGAAGCAGAGACTGTTGCATTCTTGTTTCAAAAAAGAATGAGCACTTAACAACAGGCAAAAAGTAGTATAATTTTGTGCATCTATAAAAAGATTGATGTGCAAAGTGTACAACTTCCACCATCATACCTTAGCAAAAGATCTGAGAAAATTGCTAAGCCAGATGGATGGATAATATGGTCAGCTGAAAACTAGATGGGAGGATGGAGTTATAGAAGACCTTCAGAAGATGGGCAACAGGAACTGCAAAATGCTACCAAGGGACTGGAATATGAAATAAATGGAAGGAGATAGTTGAAGAGGCCAGGACTTTTCATGAGTTGTAGAGCCACAAAAGAAGAAGAAGAAGAAGGTATACAGAAGTGACCTATGCTTCTTTCTAGTTGCTTGGCACTTTGTGCTGAGTGAGATATTCATGATAAATGCAAGCTAAGTAAGGGACTAATGATGCAGAGTATCCAGTCTCTTGCTGACAAGTCTGGTGTGGCAGTAGACGACACCAAAAGAACAGCTGAAGTTTTAAATTTTGCGTTTAAGAAATCGTTCACGCAGGAAGTTCCTGCAAACACACTATTATTTGACAGTCACACAGTATGGATGACATACCTGTAGTAGTAGGCATTCATGGCATAGAGAAGCAGCTGAAAGAATTGGAGGTAAATAAGATCAGGTCTGGATGGAGTCACAACTCGGTTTTACAGAGAGTACTCTGCAGCATTGGCCCCGTACTTAGCTAGCATTTATTGTGAATATCTCACTCAGCATGAAGTCCCAAGCAATTAGAAAAAAGCACAGGTCACTTCTGTATACCTTCTTCTTCTTCTGTGGCTCTACAACTCATGTTGTGTCTTGGCCTCTTCAACTATCTTCTTCCATTTATCCCGGTCCCTTGCTACCATTTTCCAGTTCCCGTTGCCCATCTTCTGAAGATCTATAACTCTGTCCTCCCATCTAGTTTTCAGTTGACCACATTCTCTCTGTCCCCTGGCTTTCCCCGTAAAATCTCTTTTGATATTTCTGTCTCATTCATCCATGCCACATGTGAAGCCCACCTCAGCCTAGATGACTTCACAATTCTTATAACAGCCTGGTCTTCATAGACACCTACAACTCCCAGCTGTATCTCCTCCTCCATCTTTCCCTATAGGAACATGGGGCCAGTGATTCTCCTGAGTATCCTTCTCTTGAAAGTGTCCAGCAAGTCACCATCCTTTGCTGTCAGAGCCCAGGTTTTAGAAGAGTAAGCACTGGTCTGGTCAGTTTTTTATAAATGGTTAGCTTTGTGGTCCTAGTCAGGAGCCTTGGCTTTGTTAAGGTGAAATAAGCTTTATTGGCTGCAACTAGTCTCTGCTTTATTTCATGTCAGATATTATTTAGGCTGCTTACAATCAAACCAAGATACTTAAAATGCTTGACACTTTCAAAGGTATAACTACCCATAATTATTTTGGCTGACATATTCTCCCTGTGTGCTTTCCCAGCAGCTAGTATTTAGTTTTCTATTCATTGATATTTAGTCCTATATTTGCTGGCCTGTTCAAGTGCAGTGAATGTCTCTTCCATTGCCATGAGAGTTGTTGCTACTATGTTGATGTCATCCACATAGGCCAGTATCTGCACAAATTTATGAAAAATTGTTCCCCTATTCAAGTTATTTGCTTCTATCATCACCTGCTCCCAAGTGATGCTGAATAGAAGGCATGCTAGTGCATCACCTTGCGATACTCAGTCTTTAATTTCCAAAGTATTGGACAACATTCCTCCAGTTTTTATGCAATGTTGGGTTTCTCTCATTGTCATCCTTACTACCCTTTTCAGCTTTTTGGAATACCCAGTTCACCTAGAGCTTGGTAGAGTTTCTCTCTGTGTATACTACCATATGCTTTTTAAAAATATCTGCTTGATAGTGGACTTCCATGGATAAATCCACATTGGTATGGGCTAGTTTCCCTCTGTGTTGTTGGAAGGAGTTGGTTGTACAGCATGTTAGAGAGGATGTTATATCCCAGATTAATCAGTGTGAACCCTTTACAGTTACCGCATTCCATCTGGTCTCCTTTCTTATATACAGGGCATATAGTTCCCTCTTTCCATGTTTGAGGCATTTCCTCTTCTTCCCGTAATAGACTAACAGTTTCAGGATGTTCATTTCCAATTCAGAGCATCCTTGCCTGAAAAGTTCTTCCAGAATGCCATACATTCCTGCCATCTTGTTGTTCTTTAATTTCCTCATTGCAGTTCTCACCTCTTCAAAATTAGGTGGGTCCACTCTGTTATCTGGATTCTCTTTCTCCTGTATTTCTGGTCTTGGATTAAAGAGATTATCAAAGTAGTGATGCCACTTTTGGGGGGGACGGGGGAGGGGAGGGGGGGTGGGAGACAAAACTACTTAGGTCATTGGTCCCTAAGCCTACACACTACTTAATCTAACTTAAACTGACTTACATTACGGATAACACACACACACCCATGCTCGAGGGTGGACTCAAACCTCCGACGGGGGCAGCTGCACGGACCATCAGAAGGTGCCGTAGACAGCGCGGCTACCCTGCATGGCAATGCCACCTCTCACATATCTCCTTCTCTTCACTTATTATGATTTCACCATTCTCGTCTTTTATTAAATTTGTTCTGCCTTTGAAAAGTTTCTGTACCTTCTACAGGCAGGTGTAAATTTTAGTGCCAGGTGAATAAACCTGCCTATAAAATTTCATTGCCTCAGAAGCTCCATTCCTTCAGTATTTGCCTTGATCTACTCCCTCTTTTTCCTTTGATTAGTCCATTTTTCAATTCTCCTTTTTTCTTTATGTTTTTCCATTATCTTCCTGGTGCAATGTTGTGGTAATGTCCATCTTTATGCTTTATTTTTTTCATTTATTACTGTTTCACATTTGTTATTGAACCAAAAGGTTATTGTTTGCCTTATGCTGTTCCCAAGTATCTCACTTGTTGCTGTGTGCACTGTCTTTTTCATCTTTCCCCAATGATCTTCAATGTTATATTCTCCATCGTTTTCAAGGGCATGAATTATTCTCTCCTGGTATCATTCCCTTGCTTGCTCTGATTCTAAAGCTGTCATGCTATATTTATTTGTCTTGGGACAGGTTCTGTTCACTGCATTAGATATTCTTGTTCCATTGTCATTACTTATGGCATGTTTACTACAGATACCGATTATTGGTCTGCAGATCTGTTGTCTTCCCATCTGGACATTTAGGTCTCCAGCTGCTATTTTTATATCATGACCTGGGCGTTCATCATATGCTCTTTCCAGAAATTCATAGAAAGGTTCTCTCTCCTCATCCTCTGATTCTTCAGTTGGTGCATTCACATTAGTTGTGGAATAATTGAAGAATTTCCCTTTCATCCTAAGTGTTGATGGTTTTGGGTTTACAGGATTAAATCCTATTACTTACTGTTTTAGTTGGTGATGCACCACAAATCCAGTCCCGAATTCATGGCTCCTTTCACTACAGCTATAAAATAGGTTTGCTTCTTTCTTTTCTAGATTTCCACTCCCAGTCTATCTTACTTCTTGTAATGCTATGATGCTTTGCTTCAGTTTATTATTTGCTCTAGCATCATTTAAGTGCTCCTGGGCGGTATAGTGATCTCCCATTCCAAGTACCAATGAATAAATCCAATTTACACTTTATATATTTTTCTTGCTTTTCTTGTCTCCATTGTTTGGCTGCCCATCCCCAATAACATTGTTCATGCCATGTCTGTCATTCTGTATCCATATTGCTTTTCTTTGTTGAAGTTTCATAACAGAAATTCTGTTTATAAGAAGAGTAAAAAAATGACTCAGAAAATAACAGCCAATCTCCATACCATCAGTTTGCTGCATAATTCTTGAACTTATTCTTAGTTTGAGTATAATATGTTTCTTGAAGATGGAAATGCTACTCTCCAGATATCAACACAAATTTAGAAAGTATCACTTGTGTGAAACTCATCTTGCCATTTTCTCACATGACATCTTGAAAAACATGGATGAATGGCCGCTGACAGATTCCATATTTCTCCACTTCCAGAAAGTAAAATGTCAGCAAATGCAGATGAGTAGTAGGAAATACAAACCTGTGATTTTTGGATACAACATTAGTAGCATTCTGGTTGATGCAATTACATTGTTTAAATACCTTGGTGTAACACTGCAGTGTGTTGTAATGTGGAATGAGCATGTGAGGTTTGTAGTATGACTGACTTCAGTTTATTGGGGGACTTTTGCAAAAATGTGGTTCATCAGTAAAGGAGAGTGCGTATAGGACACTAGTGTGTCCCTCTTCTTGAATACTGCTCAAGTGTTTGGGATCCACACCAGGTTGGATTAAAGGAAGACATCGAAACAATTTGGGGAGGGGGGGGGGCTGCTGATGTGTTACTGATAAGTTCAAACAACAAGCAAGAGTTATGGAGATGCTTGAGGAACTCAGTGAGAATCCCTTGAGGGAAGACAATGTGCTTTTCCCAAATCACTATAGAGAAATTTTGGAGAACTAGCATTTGAAGCTGACTGCAGAATAATTCTTCAGCCACCAATGTATATCAATGTATATTACGTGTAAGGGCCACAAAGACAAGACAAGAGAAATTAGGGTTTGTATGCAGTCATATAGACACTCATTTTGCACATGCTATATTTGCTAGTGGAACAGCAAAGGAAATGACTAGTAGTGATACAAGGTACCCTCCACCATGATTGTGGAGTATGTATGTAGATGCAAACGTGTTAGAACCTAGAATTTTGAGTTAGTTCTACCTGATATGTGGGATCTCACACAGAGGAAAAATCAGGATTTGGCAAACATTTTTTTACTTTGGTAAATTTGACACCTTGTATGCTATTGTGCCAAAGGTGAAGAATTTACTGTTAGTTTATCCAATTCAAATAGTGAAAATCATCAGACACCAATAAAGTATGTCTTCTGCTTGTGGTGGCTAACAATGCCAAAAATATTTAATCACCTTTTAACATGAGAAGTTGATACAGTGTCCTGAATTTCAGCCTCAAAGTCGCTGTAATATTCACCAAGATTATGGTAGAAGGAAAACATTTGGCTACACATTCTTACACATGCAGTTCCAACTCTTTCTATTACAGTACTACCAGTATAAATAAGGAATTTCTTATGAGTACTAGGTTGCATTATGTCCATGGTGATAGCTCTTAACATTTGATGTCTCAGGTTACTTGGTGTGGTTGATTAATGGTGTACTTCCAGATGTTCAGCCAAATTGTTTCCACTTTATGCACAATATACCAGTGACTGACTCAGTTGTCTTCTTCAGATGTACTTGTCACCTTCACTTCAAGCAGACTGTGAACTATTGTTAGTCTCGCACTGCCATTTATAGTTGAGTTTGGATCCCTGTGCTCCTCAATAATCTTTTGTTTTTCAGAGTCCAGACTGATTTCCCATGAGACACATGTTCTCTCGGTGTTCCCAGATATGGTGGATGTGATGATTGATGAGTTCTTAATAAATTGAATGCTGTACCTCAAGCCTTGTTTGAATTGAAATGTTCATCCTTGTTCATCAGATCTTCCAATGCCTTTATTTCAGCAGACTCTTAATTATGTTGTCCCAGAAACTCAGTACTTGAACAATGATACTGGTCTCATCGTATTTCAGTTCATGATTGTATTTGAGACAGTGCTTGGCAACAGCTGATTTTCATGGTTGTTTTAGTCAGGTGTGTTGATAATGTTCCTTGTGTCTCTCCTTGAGTTCTAATAGTCTGCCCACATGTAATATGAGGGCTATTCAAAAAATATCCAGCCTTGTTTTTTATTGTTCAACTGACAATCACACTGGGATGCACACACTCTATGTTTGTAGACATACATAGTGTGCATGCCTGATTCTTTTCACGACTGTGGAAACAACCAGTCACTGGTTAGCCATTGACAAATAAACAAGTGTAAGTGGTAGTCGTATTTTGTGTTGTGAGCAAAATGACAGAAAAAGTGGATCAACAATATTGCATAAGATTCTCAAGTTGAAACAATCCACAAGATTCAACAAGTGTTTGGAGATGAAGCAATGAGTATCTCTGAGAAAGGAGTAGGAGTTGTAGAACCACTTCAAAAATGGCCACTCATTAGTGAAGAGTGAAGTGTGTTGAGGTAGGCCCTCAACATTCGCAAATGAGGTTGCTATTGACCATGTAAGGACCCTGGTGATGCAGGATATATGAATTGTGTTCAAAGAACTTGCAGACAGGGTTTAAAATTAGTATTGAACCTATTCATTCCATTTTAACAGAACATTTGAACATTAAGAGGATCTCGGCAAAATTTGTGCCAAAGATAGTTACAGCTGAGGAGAAGCAACCTCAATTGGAGGTCATGCAAGACATGCTGGATACTGTGGACAGTAATCCCAACTTTCTTAACACAGTGATCACTGATGATGAGTCCTAGGTTTATGGGTACGACCCAGAAACAAAGTTCCAGTCGTCACATTGCAAGCATCCATTATTCCCGAGACCCAAAAAAGTGAGGCAGATCTGCAGCAATGTGAAAATCATGCTGACCTTCTTTTTACTCCAGTGGCACGATACATCATGAGTGCAGCCCAGAACTTATTAATGTTAATAAGTAGTATTACCAAGATGTTCTTTGTTGCCTTTGTGAAACAGTGAGATGCAAACAGCAGTAGACAATTGTCATCTTCACAGCAATAACAACCCGTTCATTATTCACACTTAATTCAGAGTTTTTGGCCAAGCACAATATGTCTGTGGTTTGTCAGCTTCCATATGGCTTTTCTCTAACCTGAAAAAGACTCTGAAAGGGACCAGATTTGAAAACAGGGGAAACATTATTCAGAATTTGACAGAGCAGCTGCACACATTACCATATTGGGCTTTCCAGTGATGCTTCCAGCAGTGGCAGCAGCATTGGGAGAGGTGTGTAGAATCTGTAGGATACTACTTTGCAGGCGACTGGTGTCAAACTATTTTATGTGATTAAAGATTGATTTTATAAATAAAAGTCAGATACATTTTGAACAGCCCTTGGACATGCCACATTTGCATGGAATGCAGTACATACCTGACTTTTGGAGACCTCGACTGTCTTTAACATTACAGGAACAAAATATGCAGCTTACTCTTGTTTCATTAGGAGTCCACTGACCTTCCTGGGTATGGGGTAGCATAAGATGGCTGAGTGATTCTTGGGTTCTGTACCTCCATCTCAGTTTCAACCTCTTTCTCACATGTTCTTGAGTTTGACTGCAATACCAGCTCAATTTGGCAGTCAGAGTACCCATTCCTTCAGAACATTATTCATAGATGTTGCAGTTCTTCAACAAAACTCTCCTTGTCTGAAAGTGTTAGAGCTCAATGGACCAGAGCCTTCAGCACCAAATTTCTTTGTGATCGATGATCATGGCTCAAGATGTGCAGATAGTGTTTAGTGTGGAAAGGTTTGGGTTAGTACTCAGACCAGATATTAGTACTCAGACCAGATATTATTTCAGGGACCTAAAGTTTCAGTCACCCCCTGTCCTTTATGCATTTGTTCCTTTCAGTTTTTCAGGAGTATCAAGGTGCTACCACCGTTTATATTGATGGATATGCTTTTACATCTTCCACTGGCCAGGAAGAAATTTTTTGGGTTAAATATGTAGTGTTTATATGGCAGAACTGATAACCATTAACAGAACCCTGTATCTTATTAAACAGACCTTCCTCAACTGTATTTTAATTTGTAGTGACTCAGTGAGTAGTCTCTAGGCTATTGATCAACGTTTTTCTTGTCACCCTGTAATATCTGCTATTCATGATCCGCTCTTTGACATTAGTCTAATCGGCTGCTCATTTGTCTTTCTCTATGCTGTAAATCTAGTACATGAGTAGTAACTGTACAGATGTAGTAGCCATAAAACACAGAGAAAGACAAGTGAGCTCAGAAGTAACTGTATACATCAGGTCTGGTGGTCTAGCGGTGAAACACATGCCTGGAAACCAAAAGATTGCAGTATCAGATTGTGGTCTGCATTTTAACGTAGCCTTCACCTCTCAGTGATGTGAGGAGTCACTAGAAAGATCATGTGGTTCGGGTTCCATGATAAACTGTAGATCCCCTTTCCTTGCTAGGATTACTGGAATAGGTTAGGGATGTGCAAGTTGCCAAAGTTCGTTCAGTTGATAGCCTTACACCAGGCCACTGAGCCAAATGAAATTACTAATATGAGTAATTGTCCAGAATAACTGTGTGAATCAGGCTGCATCCATGAAGCAAACAAAGTTCTGTTTTTAATAAACTGTAGTGAAATCAGCAATTCAGTTGCCAGGTAGCAAATCACCAACAGACCTGTATCCAAGATAAAATGAGTTTGCTGGTAGAAAGTATTAATACCAACCGGAAATAATTAGTGAAGCTGAGATCTTTCCTGATGTGTGTTTCATATGAACTATCTCTCTTTCCACATAGTATCTATGTGGTGGCTCAGAAGAGAAGCGAATCTGCTTTCCACAGATTTCATAAAGTACATTCAATTTTAAATGTGATTTTACCTCCAGTGTTATGCACTATGAGGGAACTTCTTCCACAGATATACAGAAAAGTGTGTGAT